>NW_020289910.1:0-96418 GCF_002926055.2 Candidozyma haemuli
TTGTTCTGGGGTGTTTTGGTGGTCTTTGGGAAATTTGTGGTGGGTTGTTTGAAGAGTTTATGGAAAGTGTGCTTTTCGCAGCCATTTGATGGAAGTTGGGTGGATTCGTGGATTGTGGAAGTGGATGGGATATTTTTTAGATTTTTATTGGTGGATTGGGAGAAATTAAGGTGGGAGAGAAGGGTTGGTGGATTTTTTTGAAGATTTTTTGTGAAGGTTGTGGAGATAAATGGGGGTTCCTGAAAGTGTGTCTCAGCTGGGGAAAGACGTTCCTGAGTGGTTTATATGAAAAATGAAGGGTTTTAAGAAAATGAATTTTCTTTGGTTTCTAAAGGAAGCGAGAGAAGCAGGGGGGTTCAAAGTTGTTTCAGAAGTTCATGTTTTTTCCATTTTATGTGGTACTTTCCAGTGAACTCTTAATGTGAGCCAAAGGGCTAACAAGAGGAGCCAAAGGGTGATTGAATGAATGAAAACCACTAAAAGCTGTTCAATCTCTTTAAAGAAGTCAAGTGGTACCGAAGAAGAGAGCTTTGGATGATTCTTTATAACATTTGTGTGTTTTAACTTGTACTGTCTCTTCCTCTTAGTACTACTATAAGATGAAACATAAGAGCATAAGAAGATACTTATACGTACTATAAAAGAAGACTAGAAGACATCTGCTGATATTGTGAGACTATTGTAAATCACTTAGTATGTACTTTTAAAGTTCCTTCGTTAGAATGTACCAGTTGGTTCAGTAACTTCAGTCCCTCAGTCAACCATGAACAGTTAATGGGATTCCATCAATTCAAGTCAGCAAAAACCATCCAAAGCAATTAAAGCAGCTCCAATAACCATAATAATACACATTTGATTCTAAAAGACAAAGACGTTCCAACTTTCACTGACGCTTCTTGTCTTCACCATACAAGCTCACTACGAGAAGAATAACCCACCACCAAAACGGCCATCTACCATCCAAAATCAACCAAAAGTCGTCAATGGCATAAAATAAGTTCAAGTTACTCATTGACTTAATAAAATTCCTACTTTTGACTCACTTCCCTGGAAACAACCATGCTTGCTTCTTTCCCATACTAACCACTTTTCGCAGCCAAATCTATCCACAGAAACCCACCGCCATTTCCACGAAAAGTCATATTTTTAAGAAAGTAAAGATATTAGCAGATTCCTTGCTTCCCCAGAAACACCAGGAAGTCACTAAAATCTTCTTTTCCTCAAAGTCCCCCAACCTAGCTTACCCATCCAGTTTTTCAGTCTTTCCCATACTAAATCACACATTCCCAGCTAACTCCCTCTACATCCATCCAATCAAAAATCCAACTACACCACTATACTTCCCTGACTTCTACCATCCCAACGACACCACTAAACCCCTACTTTTCACTCCCCTGGCCCAACCACAATCCACTTCCTTCCCCCACACATACATCCCACTTTTCGCAGCCACCAACCACCACCCAATCCACCCAAACCGCCTCCAAATTCAACCAAAATTGACCAGCAGCATCTTCTAACACTTCTTATCAACATATCAAAATCCCAGACCTCCACAACCTTCCAATCCCGAAATACCTGTCCATCTCTCCTAATCCCCTACCATCACACCCGTGCACCAGCCAATACATCAACTTCCACTTCCACCTTCAACAAACACCAACCTTTCTTCTTCCCAAACCATGCTGCAACGAGCAATTGGCGCCCTCGTGGGTCTCTCGGCCGCCCTCGCCGCCAGGCCAGTGGCCCTCAACGATACAGGCAAAAAAAGAGCCTTCTACGAGGACGAACGGTCCACTTACCCGAAACCAGGAACAATCACTCCAGCTGAAACCCCAGAGAACTTGGGCCAGCTGTATGTGTTGGAAGGAGTCACTGTGAGGACGACTGGAGTCGTTCAGAGCGCTATTCAGAGTGTTAGGGAGTCTGTGACTGGCACGTTTGCATGTGCTGAGTCGTGGCTTAACAGTACCAAGTCTAGGTATATTGAGCTGGAACGGTCGGTTACAGATACGTTTAGCAGTTTGCACGATAAGAAGGAGGATCTTCTTCCTAACGGGATTTATATTGCCGTGGCGGCGTTGTCGGGGAATATCTTTGCCAGAAACCGTGGAGTGGTTGCACGGTTCTTTGCTCCTACGATATTAGGGTTGGCTTCGTTTAGGTATTTCTTGCCACACACGTTCAGCAACACGGTGGGGCTTCTTTGGAGCGTGGAGAAGAGAACGTTGCCTGAGGTTGCACAGCACCAGGTTCTGGCGTATAATAAGGCTGAATCGTGGGTTAAGGATGTGGAGAAGAGTGCTGTGCTGGGCCAGGAGAAGGTCAGTCTGGGCATTGACTCGGCGAGACGGAAGCTTGCGTCTGCCACGGGCTTGAACCTTGACGAGGACGTTTCAAAGAAGTAGTGAAGAACTGTTGATTGAGGTTGAGAGATACGATACGATAAAGTGGTCTTTAGAAATAGACAAAACGAAAGAGCCAGGGAAGCCCAGGAAGAGACGAAGGGCCCAGGGCGATGTAGGTGGAGTTGAGTCGTTGGTGGAGGTAGGATTATGTGAATTGAGGAAATGGTGTTTGTGAATTGGTGTTTGCTGATTGGTAGAGAGGGAGGTCGAACTTACTTCAATTTCAAGGCCAGAAAGACAGTTGAAACCGGCTTTTAATGTTAAGGGGATGGTGAATTGTCGATTTGTGGTACTTTCTCTCTGGAATTGTTGATTTTGAGGTTTCTGGGAGTCTTATATGATGGATTTATCTATGGCTGAAAGGACCAACCAATAAGGATCCAGAGAACTCCAAGTGGTCTCTAAATGGTCTTTTCGATGTTAAAAGAGGCCATCAAAGCTGGTTCTGGACTTCCTTTATCTTTACTCATTGATATCTTCTCGTTTGCTGTCTTTCCATATAAAGAGAGGTGAATACCACAGTCCATGATATTCAAGGTTCCAATATCACTGACATTCCAAAAATGCATTTATTCATGAAAGACAACACTGAGATTCCCAGAAAGTCACTTTTTGTTCGTTTACCATTCCATTTACCCAAGTTGTCTTCCTTCCATGAATATACCCATATACACCTCAAGAGGCATCCCAAATCGCCCAAGACCACCCAAAAACCTCCAGAAACACCTCCCCTATTCTTCTCTACCTTCTAATTACCCAAAAAGGCATTCTATATTGATCCAAGCACTTCCTGGCATTCTATGTACATACACTCTCTTCTTCCACCATCAGCTCAGTAAACACTCAAGTAACCCCAACCAACAACAACTAGAAGGATCAGAAACCAGTAAAAACTACCAAAGAGGCCTAAGAGAACCCAACTGGACACTTTCCATTCATTTTCTTCCACCACTTCAGCACTCCCCACTCTTTCCTTTACCCTTCACTAAACCTCAAAACAGCATCGCCAACTCCCAGCCAACGTCACCGCCAGTCGTCCAATTCAAAAACGGCATTGTCCCAGCCGCAGAGACAGCCTAAATTGACCCACCCCATGTCTTCTTTACCCTCCACCATCCACTCCACCCCGTTTGTACCGCCTTGGGTGCGCTTTTTGCACCCATTTTGCAACCACTGTTTCTTCCACTGCAAACCCACCAAATCCAAATGGAAGACGGTTATTCCCAGTTCCAGCGGCCTCCCACATCCACCCGAAAGCACCGTTTTGCCTGGTGGACTCGCAAAACTTCCGCAAACGATGTGGTCAGACTCATACATAAAACCAACAAACGCAACAAGGCACTCACCAAGGCTATGGATAAACAAAGAACTGCGTTGCAAATGTGGGCGTCGGCGCTACCCCGGGAGGAATCCAGAAATATGGTTTTCAGGTACATTGAGCTTTTGGACGCCGTAGGAGGCATGTATAAGGTGGAAGAGAGTCCAGGGACGGTTAAGGCTCAAATGGAGGTTGTGGGCGGCAGGGAAACCCGAATTGAAGAACTCACAACAAAACATGACAAGCTTGGGAAGGCAAAAGACGCCCTTACAGCGAAATACGGGCCCAGGTGCTTCCAAGTGATGGAGCTTGAGGATGAGATTGGTGAGACCAAGTCGAGGATATATCTGACACAGCAGCAACTTGAAACGGCTATAAACGGCGGGTTGAAGGCGTCGTTGGTGGAATATAGCGATTGGATTCATCGGCAGGCCGTTCAGGTCCAGTTTTCGGTGGTTAACTTGAACCTGTGCTTGGGACACGAAGAGAGCGCTAGCGGCATGGAAAATGGGTGTTTTGAGATCCTTTCACCTGTAAAAGAAAGACACGAGGCTGGAGAAGGCGATGGAGGTGTTTCTGGGATGAACGAACGGGAAATTGCCAAATTGGGACAAGTATCACCAGATTTTGGCCAATCGCCAGAAACAACGCTCCACGGGCCGCCAACGCCTCAATCTTTGACGGCAAAGAGGATTCGAGTTCCTTCGTTGTTTGAGAAAGCCCTGGCGTTGTTGAAGAGTGGGAAAGTTGGGGAAATTGGGGAAATTGGGGAATCTGGGGAAAGTGAAAAAAGTGAAAATTCAGACCAGCCAGAAGAACCAGAAACAGAAGCAAAGGAAGAACCCAGAAAGTTTCCCATGAATCCAAAAGATATCAAGGCCCGTTTGAATAGGCTTTCCCTTGAAAGAAAGAAGGAAAGTTTGAGCCCCGGAACGAAAATGGCCCAGGCTCGTTTGGAAGCTGAAAAGATCAACAGAACCGAGTTACACAGCGAATGGGCCAACGTCGCCCTGGAAGAAAAGAAGCACCGTTTCTTCTGGAACAGGTCGTTCGACGGTTGGTGAAACCCCATTGCACGCCAATGGAAAAGTGTATCCATTCGTCTATAATACATGCAAAAGTTTCTACATCTGATCCTTAAAGATCTTCTTGCCAATCTCGTAGGAGGAGATCATGATGGCACACAGCGGGGCGATTTTCATCACACGGGGGCCAAACCCACTGTAGAGAGCAGCCATGCCTTCGTTGCGGTAGATCTGCCGAAGGAAAGTGAACATCAGGGTGTTGGAGCGTGGTTTTTCTTCGGTAGCAATTTGGAGCCGTGTTTTGCCCACGTCAAATGGGTTGGTAAATGCAGCAGCGACCACGCCTCCCATGGATCCAGATAAGAAAGTGGTGGTGAAGACTTTCCAGTCGTCCTGGTGAGAAGCAGCAAAATCCACCTTCATGGCTCGGCCTATCCGGTCTTTAAAAAGTTCATAGCACAGCCAGTAGATGCCCAGGAACGGCACGTCTCGCCATAAGGTGATTTTCAAGCCTGTAAAGATCGAACCGATGCCTCGTGACTGTAGCGACAGCCCTAGGTCTTTAAGAAGGTTCTTTAAAATCTGAGACCGAGGCTGGTCGTTCCTAACTTCGCTGGGAATCGACTGGAGCCGTGTTTTAAGAAGCTCCACGGGCGCAACCACCGTGGCAGCCATGGTACGTGCAAAAGAACCACACAAAAGCGGATTCAACATTTCTCCCTTGATGGGCGAGTGGTCTCTAATATACTCGTAGCCCGTGAAGTAGATGATATTGGAAGGAATGGCCATGAATAACGTTAAACTGAGTCCTCGCCAGAGAGTAGTGAGTCCTTCGTTTCTGCTAATCACAGACATGCCCTGGAAAGTGGACGTGATTCGTGGACACCGCTCAGCCGAGTCACAGTAATGATGATCTAGCCAAAACACGCCTGGAGGCGCTGGCGCTGCCGCTGGAGCTCCAGCTCCAGCTCCTCGAGATGCTGTGGCAACTTTCGTCGTCCTGGGGCCCTGAGAACAACACTGGAACCCCTGCATGACCTCCTGCTGCTGAACTCTGATTCTAACCACGTCAAAAGGAGTCACAACAAGCGAAGTGATGAAAGAACCCAGACATGCTGATAACATACGCTGGAGAGCGGTTATTTCGCCAGTGGTGGTTAAAGGCCGAGGGTCTTGGATCTGCGGCGCCGTCAGCGTCCTGGACGAACGGAAGTGTAGGTCTTCATCTTCGATAGCAGCTGCTAGTTCAGACGATAGGGACATGGACTGGGGAAGTAAAGTAAAGTGGAGGTTACTTTTTCAGTTGGAGTTTGGCTGAGTGTTTGACTGCTGCGTACTGCATATAAGCACGTCAGTCGTTTAACTTGTTGGCAAAACTCAACCACGAAACCGAAAACCCCAGCAAACGGTGATTTCTGATGGAAAAGGAAGGTCATGGCGAGCCAGGGGAAGTGTATGGACGTTAGAGGTGGCAATTGTGGGCCTGAAGTGGCCGGGCATACTTCCATATTGGGAAGTATAGCCGGTGCGATATCGGACCGGCTGCAAACTTGCTCTTCCAACTAGTACTCTTCAACAATATCACTGCACTGGTAAACATTTATATGTCCATCCTGGTTGTAATTCGTAGCTATCATCATTCTGTGGGGATGGAACGCAACGCTGGAAAGGTAGTTCAGCGTTCGGTTTGCCAAATAATGGTCATGTGGGTTCTTCAAAGTATGGATCATATCTCCACTGGTTGTCCAAATATCCACCAGTTTCGAAGCTGTAGTGATGATGGGAGCGTGTTCGTGGACGTCCATACACCTGATATTGCGTTCGTCGCTGGTAAACGTCAGCACGGGCTCAGAAAGACGAATATCAAATAAGTTCACGTAACCGTCAGAAGAGCCACTTACAAGTTCTCTGAACCCTCCTCTTTGCATGTGGACGTTACGGATAGATCCTCTGCCCATATCTTTGACACCGCCACGGCCGTTCTGCCAGACTTTCACCATAGATTCCCTAGCATCGAGTCTTCGATCGTACACTCTTAAACTGCCATCGTCAAACCCTGCGACGAAGATGTTGCCTGCAACTTGATCTGACGTAAGGGACGTGATTGACGAGGAGGATCTGGCGGGAATGTCGATGGTGCAAAGTTCACGAGGGGCGTCCCACACACGGATGATTTTCACGTCTCCACTGACCAAAAGAGAGCCTCTGGATTGCTGCCAGTCGCTGATGAGGCCTGAGCTTTTGGACGTGAGAAGAAGGTCGGTAAGTGCTCGCCAGGCGGTGACAAGCTCGACGTTCCGTTCGTCCTGGTCGAGATGGAAGTTCTTGTACATTTTGATAACACCGTCTGAGGAACCAGTCATGACCAATGGCTCGTCGTCTTCGTTGATGAACTTGATATCGGTGATTTTCGTGCCGAACGGGTTGGTGTTGGAGAATTTCGTGACAACTTGTTTGTTTTCCCAGTTCCACACGGAAACGTTATCTTTTTCGTCGGACGCCACAAGAAGCTTTTCGAATTGCATGAACTTGATGAGTTTTGGCTGGGACTTGTTGCTGAGAACAGAAAGTTCTCGGTTCCAGTCGCCACGAATGGCCATTTTCTTCTGGGGCTGCGTTTCCTGGATTGTGCTTTCGTTTCTGTTTCTTCTCCAGAGCCGTTTCATGTACTCTTTGGACCCGGGCTCGTCGATTTCCGTTTTCGACATTTGCGGTTCCTGGAAGTACTCACAACTGTATTCAAAAACCCAGATTCGTCTGGGAGCTTTGGATCGGCTTCAATATCCCTGGCAACGTACCTGGGCGTTTTGGGCTTGTACTCTGAACCGTACTGACTTGCAACAGGTCCAGATTTCAACATTCTGGTGAAATTATTAAGTTCAGTATCGTCGTTGATCTGGAAACTCTTAAACAACTTGGAGAGACTTAAATGCTTGAGTTTGGATGAAATAGACGACGTTTCCAGCACGTCGTCACGCTCGTTGTGCCTGGAGGACATGTTTCCTTGGGAAACAGCTCTGGTTTTGAGGGAAGAACCGTCAATGGTCAAAGTATTCTTTCTGTTTAACACTGAACCGCTAGACGCTTGTCTGCGTACACCATCGCCCATCAGCATAGGCGTACGGTTCACAATCGGCTTAACAGGCTTCAAGTTGTCTGAAATGCTGATGGTGGATTTGCTTAGTAAGTAGTCTTGCATTTCCTTGACGAGCTCGCTGAGTTCACTTTCGTTGAGTTTCACCATCACAGAGTCAATAAGCGTTTCGGCAAGTTGTTTCACTTCAAGATGTGGATCTTCAGAGAGGATCAAAAGTGCCTTCCAGATAGAACTAAAGATGGAACCGTAGGCAGGCGATTTCTTTCTGAACTCTTGCAAATTGTTAGGATTATCAATAAGCACAATCTCCTCTTCAAGCTGGTTAAACGCCACAACCATAAAGAACTTGGTATAGATATTGATGAATCTGTTGATGAAAAACACAATTTCTTTACGAACAATGGTGGACCCATCGCCCATAAGACGCAAAATCACATTGGCAAGCTTCAAATCTTGTTGTCTCAACTCGTCTTGCCTTAAATCGCCATTAATGCCACCGCCTTGACCAGAAGACTTCTTTTGTGGCAGATCAGCAGGCAGACCTTCAGGATCAGTCAAAAACGTCGTAAGGGCAATGATAATCGACGTTCTGACTTCGGGGATAGGATCATTAATCAACGTAAGGAACTTGGCAAGGTACCCATCTTTATAGATAATCCACCTTCCATCCTTATACTTATACCAAAGCTGGGAAAGAAGCAAACAGCACCATTGTCTAAGCAACGGGTTCTCGCTCAGCTGGAGGAATTTGAGGCAGTTACTGACAAGTTCAATGGAGAAACATAAACGCTGGCCATTTCTGAAATCTTTAATGAAAAGCGTCAAAATGAAAGCACTCATCGCTTTATGGTCGTCGTTCACCATCACCGAAGCGCCTCCTCCATTAGAACCGTTCATATTACCTCCAGGAGCTCCAGGAGCGCCAATCGAGTTCAGAGGACTCGAATTGAGAATAAGATAGAAATAGTTGTACCCTTTATCTTTGCAAAGTTCCTGTTGAGTGTTCTTATAGTCAATAGCCATAATTCTCGTCCAAATGAAGATAAGCACGGGTTTTAGTTCTTGCGCTGGACTTTGAAGGAGTTTAAGAACGTACGGGAAGATACCAATGGAAAGGGATAAATAAACCGCCCAGGGACCCAAGTCAAGGAACTTGGAAAGCAAAATAAGAGCCCTCAAACGGTGCACTTGGGAAAGCAACACTTGCAAAACAATTGGAAGCTGTTCAGGAGGGTTTTTCGTGGATGGACCTTCATATTTCAACCAGATATCAAAAGCAGTAAGTTGTTGTTCGAAAAACGTCGAATGTTGATAATTAGAAAGCATTTGACGTTGGCCAGGAAGTGGTTGTTGCTGGTTTTGCTGTTGAGAAAGAGAAATGCTTGCTCTGCTGCCGTTGGCAGAACCATTAGTTAATGTGTTGTGAGGAGTCTGTTGCTGGTTCTGCTGGGGCTGCTGTGCTGGTGGAGGCGTTGGCGAAGGCACCGTATAAGAATAAGGATCAGGGTTATTGTTCTTGATAAGCTGTGCAAACACCTGATCTATAGCCAAGTCCCAGGAATTCCACATTGAATGGAAACGGACCAGTTCAGGCAATGGCGGGTCGCTGATGGGATTACAATTAAAATGAGGCATCACACGTTTCGCCAATAAGAAGTTCCTGAAAAGCGCCGCCACCATCAAGTCCTGGCGGAAGAGTTTTTTGAAGATAGGTCTCAGAAGGGAAGTCCATGCTATGGTATCTGTGATGGCCGTAAAGATCCAATTAAGTTCTCCCAACGGGGTCCTCCGATCTGTAAGCTTTCCCGGAATAATAACATTGCCGTTGCTATTTCTTGGAAGCATCAGATAATACGAATCTTTAAGCGGCAGTTGCATGATAAACCACTTTATAGAAATATCAATAGGACAAGTCAAACAGCCCGTAAACAAGTCAGCCGGCAACTCTGGGCTCATGGGAAGCGTTTCGTTCGACTTACACGCCGCCAACTGGATCGAATCAAGGTACGCAGACGTTGGCGAAGGAGCACTCAAGTCGTGGTTTCCCTCGTTATCGTCGTCTATACGTTTTTGGACAAACTTTTTAAAATTGTGAACGATATTCCCAGCCGAATTGCAATCGTAAACAAAAATCACCGGCGCCCCAAGCCACGTTTGCAAGTCATACAACGAAATCGGAATATACTGAGTGTACCCACGATTAAATACCCATATTTCACCGCTAGCCGTCGGCTGGGGCACGCCGTGCCCATTATAATGAAACAAAATCCGCTCATCCTTAGCGTTCCGTCTGAGTGTATTACAGAACCGTTTCACGTCCTCCACACACGGGTCCAACAGCTGTTTATACCTCGTTCGAAGCAGAAGCGTTTCGTACTGGCTCTGCAAGTTCTTCCCTATAGCTTCGATCGCCTTCTTTGTATCGGGAAACGCCGAAGGGTCACACCACGCCTCCAATTTAGCACACGGGTACGTTTTCATGATATCTGGAGGGTCCACGCCCAAGTTCAAGCATAGCACCAATACAGCACTGATAGTTTTCTGGCGTTCCTTCATCACTTTCCAGTCTCTGATTGGCTGGTGGTTTTTGGCATATTCAGGTAAGTTTTTCATATTTTCAGTAACAGGATTCCCGTTCGTATTGTGTCGTTTATCATCGAAATAAATGTAGAAAGTGTTGGCCAAGGAGGAAAGAAAGTGTTCCAGGTTATAGTCCTCGTCGAAGCCGTGGCGCATTTTCGAGTTGAGCGGCTGGAGCTGCCGTGGCGCGTAGAGGGACATGGCCAGGAGAATGGGGAGATAATTCGGAAAAGTTGGGGGTTTCTTGGAGTTGTAGTTGATGGTGGAGGTTGATATTTAGTATGGGTAGATGGGTAGAGGGTTGTGTGCAGGACAATTAACTTAGGTTGGTTAATGGGTCAGATGTTTTGGTGGAATGGGAAGGTGAGGGGGAAGTGGGGGTTTGGGCGTGGTGTTTGGGCGTGGGGGATCGTGGGGGAGAAGTTTGGAGGTGATTGGGGGAGGTGTGGGGGACCGTTGGGGGAATTGTTGGTGGAGGGTAATGGCTGCGAAAAATGGGCAGACCAGGGTGGGATAACTATAGGTTTTGGAGGTTTTTATGGGTTTTGGAGGTGGAGAGGTGAGAATTGATAGAGAGTGTTGGTTTATTATGGATTTGTTTTTTTGGTGGATTTTGGTGGAAAGTCTGGTTTGGTGAGAATTGAAGAAGGAAAGTGGAAGGTGAGTTGAAAGGATTGGTTTGGTTTTTGTTCTTTTTCCTTTTTTTTTTTTTTTTGGTCTTTTTTTGTGGATTTGGTCAATTTAAGGAATCTGGTATTTTGGCTGTTTCTTTGGTTTTGGTGGATTGGTGGTTGGAAATTGGTGGTTTGTGGATTGGTGGAAATGTGAGACATGGTTGGCTGGTCAGTGAGGTTTTCTGTGTTTTGTGGTTTACGGTGGGTTTTATGAAATTTTATGGTTTTCTTTGGATTTTTTGTATTTTCATGCTTCTCTTTAATTTCCGTTCATTGCTTTTAACTATATTTGTTTATCAGAGAATTCCATCTGGTTCTTATGTTCCGTCTGAGATCAAATGTTCAGTGGAATCCACAGAATGTAAAAAAATGGCTTTCTTTCTTCTTTCAGATCTTGATACACGTATAGAAGAACTCAAAAGACAGAAAAAAGTGGTCTTTGAGGCAGCCGATCAGGTACTACGATCCATATGTCTATTCCAAGAAGAACAAGAAACTTCATGGGATATTCTAATAGACGCAAATGGATATCTGCTGACTTTAAAGAATCTTTGGAATTTAAGAAAGCCTGCTGCTTCACGATTGCCCAGGGTATTCAAGATTATCGATAAAGTAATGTTCAGTAAGCTTGCCCAATTAAACATATAGAAGCAGGTGCTCCACTTCCAGTCCCAGCAGAAAAGACAGAAGGAGTTGATCAAATAATGGAAAAAGTGGAGTCCTCTAAGATTTGAATGTTCGAGTTATGACGAATTGGGTGATTCAGATACACTGAATAAATCTTAGGAGGTGCTTGGAATACTGGTACTGTTTGAATGTGTGGTTTTGTAGATACGGCACTTTCAAGTACATGGTTCCTCAAAATTTACTGAGTTTGCTGAATTGTCTGATTTCTATCTTTAGGAAGCTTTTTGTAATTAGTGAAGTTTAGAGTAACTGAGATAAATGCTGTTTAAAGTAAGTAGGCTCAGTGGGCCAGTATACCTAAAATGAGCAAACTGAATATTTCATTGCTTAACCCAAGGAGGCTCAACAGATCATATCGTATTCATATCGTATTTTAAGTAAACTCTTTGGCACCAGAGGGAATTCTCCTTTCTGTGTTTCTTGTGGTTTTCGTTTGGCAGGAATTCATTGAACCAACTATACAATCTACTCCAGCCATTCAAATATAAATAGTAAAGCAGCAGCCAGAAGGAAAAAAGTGTTTCAATAAATACAAATAAATAACACTCTTTGCCTTTGTTGATTTATTAGTTGTGGTTTTGGAATTTGGGGAATTGGAGAATCCGAAATGTCACTTCCTGGCTTTTGTGGTTTATGGGACTTCTTGGGCTCTCTAACTTCTTTTTGTTACGTAATTGGTTATTCATGGTCTTCTGTCGTTTTAGGAAGACTTGATGTATTGGGAGAATCTACTTGAAGTCCTAAAGCTGGATTACTGTTGACATATGCTTATCATACTTATACGGTTCTTCTGAGTTTACTGGACTTTCTGGATCCACTGGATTAAGCAAACATCTACTTGTTTGAATTCTTCTGGAACAGACTAAGTCTATGGTATTTCTGAAGAAAGCGTTTGAAAAATAGTGAAGGTCCAATTGACCAGTATAGGTAGAATGACTGTACTAGATATATCACTGCCTACTTTAACTCAAGGAAACTAAACAAGACGTCTTTTAATTTAATACTTTTACCTAGCATTACCAGAGGGCATTCTGCTTTCTGCGTTTTATTAGCTTCACTTTGGTGGGTATTCAGTAAACCTGTGGAATCTCAACCAACCATGTAATCCACTCCAGCACATTCAAATTGATTACCAAACAAAAGACGTAATTAGGCAGCCAGAAACAAAATAAACTTCTCTGTTTTCAATAAAAGAGCATGTAAGAACACATTTATATGTTTAGCCCTCTTTTGAAAACCACAAAACGCCCAATTCACCAATTCACCAATTCACCAATTCACTTTCCAACCCAAATCCTCTTCCCCTTCAAACCCTCTTTGTTTCTTTCCATTTCCTTCAATTCCATCAAAATCCACTGCCTGGCAATTTGCATCACACTTTCCACTTTCTGGTTAAAACCTTCAGTAAGCCCTGCCTTGCACTTTCCCTGTTCTCCACTTTTCAATAAATTCATTAAACAGTAAATTCATTAAATAGCAAATCCATTAAACAGCAAATTCAACTTTAAAAAACACCAAACTCTGCATTTATTCGTCTTTGCCTACAAAACCTTCCATCCACCAATTCCAATATATTTCTTATCCTTTCCTCTTCCTTCCACGCCATTTCCAGTAACTCCACCACCCCAACTCTCCCTTTTCCTCTTCCTCCCCAACTCCCTTCCCTCCAAACAACCACTTTTTTCCAAAATGCTAAAACCATCAACATTCAATCTCAAAAAAATCCTCTTCCTCCCAGTACCCTTCATACTTATGTCCTCCGGGTTTGGGCTCCTCCTTTACCTCTGGTTTCCCAACATGTACGCCTCCACAGCAAAATATACCTTAAAAAACGGCGACTACTTGGCTTACACTCGAAACCTCTTGGATGCCTGTGAAGAGGCAGCGCCTGGAAGCACTGGAACGATGAAACAGTTCCTTCCTGACAGCTGGCCCTTCGAAAACACCTCCTACTACCAGAATCCGTTGGGGTACTGTCGAGTTCTGGAAAACAGGAAACCAGAGTGTTATGGAGGATTTCACGAAAGAGTTGGAATCGGAAGAAGCGTGGTGAATGATGTTCCAAGGGTAAAGCAAAGCACAGAAGTGGTTGAATGGAGAGAGGCACTTGATATGGCCTTAACGGCTGCTCACGAAGCCATAAAAGCAAGTAGACAGTCTATACTGCCCAATCCATTTGGAACCAACCCTGAACCGTCCAAACCAAGGCAAATCTCCCCCAAAGCGATCCACACAATCAACCTGCTTAATCTGCAAAGTCCAAGCACTCTTCCCCACCTTATCCAGATTTTCTGGCTTCAAATTCTGGTTATTGGGTTGGTTATAACGGTTGTACCGTTGGAATGGGCAGACTTTTCGGGAGTATGTGGCATGGTGTATGTTTTATGCTGGGCAACGTTGGTTTTGGCTGCTGGGTTGATGCCGGGTGGAAGTCAAGGTGAGTTTGTGAAGGTGAACGTTTCTGGAGGTGTAATTATGGTTCTGTTTGTGGCTTTGGTGTTGCAAATTGTCGCCATGGCTGTTAGATTTTGGCAGATGAGGGAGTTCGTTTGGTGAAGGGGAAGAAGAAGAAGATGAAGAAGAAGAAGAAGAAGAGTCAAGAATTAGTTTCTGTTTAATGCCTTCTTTTTGAAGTTGACAAATTGAAGATGATGAATAAGAAATAAATGAACTATGAAAGTGGGAGAGTAGGAAGGTAAGGAACTAAGAAACTGACCTAGCATCAAATAGAAAAGGAAGCTAGAGAATGGGTAAGAAGAAAGAAAGAATGAAGGAATGAAAGTAATGAACGAAGAAAAAGAAAGGAACTTAGTTAATATGGAACTAAGGAAGAAGAGAAGTAGGAAAGTAAGAAAGTAAGAGAAGTATGAAAGTAATGAAGAAGAAAAAGTAGGAAAGTAGTTACTTATAAAGTGAAGGAACTCAGGTAATGTGGAACTATAATGATGAAGATTACGGAACTTAGAAGTTAAGAAAGAAATAAAGAATGAGACTAAGAGACTAAGAGACTAAGAGAGACTTAGAGAGTAGGAAAGAAAGAAAGTAAGAGAGAAAGTATGAAAGTTAATTAGAAAGTAAACGAACTCACTGAATTGAAGAAGAGTAGGGAACTTAGAAGCTAAGAAAGAATGAATGAATGAGACTAAGAGACTATGAAATTGAGAAATTGTGCAACAGAGTAGGAAAGTAAGACAGTACTGAACAAAGAAAGTAGAGAAGAAAGAAAGAAAGAAAGAAAGAAAGAAAGAAAGAAAGAAAGAAAGAAAGAAAGAAAGAAAGAAAGAAAGAAGAAAGAAAGAAAGAAAGAAAGAAAGAAAGAAAGAAAGAAAGAAAGAAAGAAAGAAAGAAAGAAAGAAAGAAAGAAAGAAAGAAAGAAGAAAGAAAGAAAGAAAGAAAGAAAGAAAGAAAGAAAGAAAGAAAGAAAGAAAGAAAGAAAGAAACTTAGAAGGACAGTCTCATTTGCATTTCTTCTATATAAGTTGAAAAGAGTACTTTTAGAGGAAGTATATATGGAAGTGGAAGTTGTGATAGAAGTGGACGTAAGTATGTCATAAGAGACGAATAGCTTCACTAAACAAAGTAGGGTTGTTACTTGCCGTTTCTCTACTTCCCCTAAACTCTCAAATGATAGTAATACATTAAAAACACTTCTTAATGCGCCCTGAACAAGGAAAAAAAGAGCTCTCTGGTTATTTTATTCACAATGTGTAGTTGGAAGCTTGGTTTCTAGTGTTTTGTCAATGTACGTCTGGAAAAGGCACCACTCAGTTTGAAAAGGATTTTTGGTGTCAGGTACTCTAAGTGGTCTTTATTTACTTGAAAGAAGTTAAAAAAAAAAAAAAAAAAAAAGAAGCATGTATTCAATTATTGCCTTACCTTAAAGCCTTCTGTGGATCTAGAGTTGTACGTCACTAAACACTCAAGTAGGAGTATGTACTTCTACAGGAAATAAACCCAGAAGCTTCAAAAATACCTTAGAACGCTCCCAAAGTACCCAAATACACCGGTCAGTGGAACTTCGTTTCTTAATAATACCTCCCTTTGAAGAATACTAGCCTTCCTCTTACCATATATAAGACTTAGAGATGTTCACCTAAAGCACACAAGACGAGGTTTCTTCGTTAATTGAAGGCATCGGGGTTACATTTAAATGGCTTCAGACCACTTTTCTAGTGTTTCTTGACTTCCCTTACCTTTAAGGCTTCTTCTGTGGATATGTACTTAAATGCTCTTTGAACACCAAAGAGGTCCATTTAACCCAACAAAAGTACTTCCTGAAGCTCCAAAAATAATTAAATATACTTCATTAGCCCTAAAAAACTCCTATTAATGGAACTAAACTTCTGAAAGATACCTCAATATGAACATACCTCAACCTTCCTTTCTCCATATATAAGCCTTAGAGATGTCCACCAAAAGGCACCAAACTTCAGAAAAAGACACTACTTTCACTTCAAAACAGCTCTCTTTACCTCTCCAAAGCCAATTCAAACACCGTTGACCTTTCTGGCCCAATCCCCCAACCACCTCCAAATGCCCATTTCGCAGCCATTCAGTCCACCCACTGAACCCCACCCAATTCCACCAAACCTCGTCCAAATCAAACCAAACTAACTTCATTCAAATCCCCTACTCTCCAGCTTTCCATTCCATTAACTCCCATTAAAATCACCCCAGAACTGCCCAACATACACCAACCTTCCCTCACTCTCCATACACTCATTTCCTAGCACCACTAAACCCCCACCTATCCACCGCCCCAGCCAGCCAATTCCAATGAAACTGACACGATAGACTAAACAAAGTCCGGGGATTCCAACCATACCATTAAATTTAAATTCTGACCATTTTTACAGAAGTTGGTGGTGGGTATAAGACCCGTACACCAGGTATATACCCTTCGAATTTCCATCTACTCCATGTCTTCAGCCAGCCACACCAATTCCCCAACTTCCCTGTCCTCTTCCGACTCAGAAACGCTGTCTGAATCTGACGCCCCCTCGTCCCTCCTCCAGAAACCAGTTTTCGTCAAAAAAGGCCAAAAACCGGTGAAATCCAACCCTTCAAAGCCAAATCACCTACTTTCCAAAGCTGAGTTCCAACAAGCCCTAGCATCAAAAGAAGCGAAAAAAGAAACATTCGATGGCGTTGAAGACGTCGACGACGTTGATCCTGAAGGCGAATTTCACGCCTGGAAGCGTCGAGAGGCGCAAAGAAAGCAACGAGATGAGCAGAGAGATGAAGAGGAAGAAGAAGATGGAGAAGGACGGAAAGTAAACAATGGAGCGTTTTATAGAGACGTTGATGAGAGACTTGTAAAGAGAGAGTTTCGAGATGTGGAAGGTGGAAGTGGAGAGGGGACCATTCGAGGCCAACGAGGTTTAAGCCGGGGAGGTGAAGAGGAAGGGAAGGTAGAGGAAGTGAAGTTAAGGAGATTTTGTATGGAAAGAGACAAGGCTGGAATGGCTGATTAGATTGATTGGTGAAGAAACGAAGGCTTAGGGAAGGCCTTAAGGTGGAGATCTGAGGGTTAAGGATGGAAGGTGAAGATCTGAAGAGTTAAGTATCTGAAGTTGAAGATATGAAGAACTGAATGTTCATGATCTGAAATTGAAGATTTTGAAGATTTGAAGATTTGAAGAACTGAAGGTTTAAGGTAGAAGAATTGAAGGTTTAAGGTAGAAGAATTGAAGGTTTAAGGTTGAAGAACTGAAGATGAAGTTGAAGAACTGAATGTTTAAGATCTAAAGATATAAAGGTTTGAGGTGCTTGAGTTGAAGAATCGAAGGTTAATGGAAGGCCTTGAGGTGAAGAATTGAAGATCTGAAGGAGAAGATTTGAAGAGTTAAGTATCTTAAGTTGAAGGATTGAAGATCTTAAGTGGAAGAATTGAAGATCTTAAGTTGAAGAATTGAAGGCTTGAGGTTGAATACTCGAAGCCTTAAATTTAGGAGTCCAAGTTGAAGATATCAGAGTTTAAAAGCCTGAGGTGAAGATCTGAAGAGTCTGAAGAGTTAAGAATCTGAAGTGGAAAATGATGATCTAGAGGTTTAAAGTTGAGGAAATGAAGGTTTAAAGTTGAAGAATTGAAGGTTTAATATGTTGAAGCTGAAGCTTTGTTATCTGAAGGCTTAAGATCTCAAGCTGAAGGTTCAAATCCGAAACTCTGAAAGCTTAGGAGTCCCGAGTTGAAGATCTAAAGGTGAAGATCTGAAATTGAAGTTTATGAAGCTGAAGACTTGAAGGTTTAACATCTAAAGGTGTTTAGGTGAAGATTCGAACTTGGATATTCGGATTTAGGAGCTTCAATGGAAGACCGAAAAGGTTTAACGTGCTTAAGTTGAAGAACTGAAGGCCTTAGGTTGAACATTCGAACGTGAACATTCGAAGTTCTTAACTGCACTAGCTTAATTCGAAAATCTGAAGGTTTAAGATCTTAAGTTGACGATCTGAAGGTGAAGAGTTCGTTTTGGAAACCTGAAGGACTTAAGTTGAAGACCTGAGCTTTCACCAGTTTAACTGAGCCTTCAAAAGTATGATATTTCAGTGGAAACCTGAAAAGACGTTCAATCAGGTCAGTTTAACGTTCTTTGAAGACGAAGTACTTGCTGGTTTTTGAGTATATTTAACTGACCAGGTTGAACCTTCTGGACAAAGGCCTCTTAAGAACCTATTGGATCTTCTTAAACGATCTTGAGATACGCTTAAGTTCCTTAAGTTCCTGAACTGGCCAATCAAGGGCATCTTTAAGTTTCCAAAGAATCAACTTTCTTTCATTTCTTTGAAGTTTCCATTTTTTGACTCTGATGGAAATGCAAAGAGACGTTTTAAGTGTTTTGGAGAAATGGCACTTTTTGAAGGAACGCCGTTTGAAATGGAAGTTTTCAGTTGCAAAGTTGGAAAATCAGGAACCTGAATTTGATGAATTTCCTGAATTTCAACGTCTTTTTAACTAAACCTCTTTATTGTTTAAGATCTACAAGAGATCTCTGGAAATCTCTTAATTCTGTTAAGTTACATCTGTCGTTTGATGATTTTGGCTTCTTTTACCGAAAACAACCAAAAGAAGATGATACTTCTTCCACTTTTCCACGCCTACACCTTCCTTTTCTTCTTCTTCATGATTCGTATAAACCCAGGGAAAGTCCCCGGAAATGCTAAATATGAATGGTACCACGATCTTCAGGTGACAAAGAAACCACCCTCCAATCGGAAAACAGAAAACCAACAATCACCAAGGAACTCGCTTGGCTGTGCTGGCCTTCCGTCCAGAATTGAACAACAAATGGAGTAACACAAGGGGAATCATATGTAAATGGAGAGTCTAGGAGAGCGCCAGATCTCTGTAATCAGCAACCTCTCAAGGAACCAGCTTGCACTGAATTGGCAGTGAAGTTAGGGCTTAGAGAGACGCTGATGGCGCTTCTAGGGCAGTTAATGATGGACAGGAGTGGTTTGCAGTGTGAAACTGCTTTCAGGGGACTAAGAACGACCTCAACCGACCTCAAACGACGTAAACGTCGTTTTCAGTCATTTTCAGTCGATTTCGGCAAGTTTCGGTCGTTTAATCAACGAACACTTCGTGTCCGTTGATTAGCACTCCGACAGCTTACCCCCCACCAAAACTCCCTGCCAGCTATAATACCGACTCATATTCACATGGTGCTTCTTTGCCGTCCCAGACTCATACATCGAACACCCATAAAGACTAGCATATGGAGGCGTGTACAAATGCAACAGAACAGCAAAATCACTCGTCTCGTTACTGATCTTATGAAGCCCAATGTCATCCAGAATGTACCCAACTTCGTCTCTCTGCAACGTACTCACCAGTCTAGGCTTCATTTCACCCTCTCCATCTGGCATATCGTAAAGCAGCTCAGTAAGTTCTCCCTTAAGTATCTTCATGCAACAATGAGCATTGGCGTGGTCGTGAATGGCACTTCCCTTGCCTGGCAGCCACACCAAAATCAAGAGATTGGCGTTGCCGTTGATATTGACAATGCCGTTACGAGTGTACCCTTTAGAGGCATCACTCAAGGCGTATTTACCCCAGTGGGCTTCTTTCGACTCGTAATTGGCCATGATGTTTTGGATATGCTTCACGTCAATGTCGTCCAGAGCGAGGCCCTTGGAGGTACCCAAAACAGCTCTGAGCTCGGCGATGAGGTCGCCGAATTCGTTTTCTAGCACCAAGTTGTCGTCGTTGCCTTCTTCTTCCTTGTTGCCGAAAGTGGGCACTGGTTTGAGGAGATGGGGCAGAGGCGATGGAGTGATGTTAACGCTGAGCATGGCTGGAAAATTTGTGTTGTGTGGCGTAGATAGGTGTGGTTAGCAAAAAATGATGAGAAATGGAGGCAGAAAGTGGGAAAATGGTGGTCCTTATATAGTGCTCGAAGGAGGGGAAGGGGGTAACCACGATGGAAACACATTGTTTATGCATGGTGGTACCTCTATCATGCGTCGGCTAATATGTAATGTGTCAAGGGACGGCTTCTGATAGGACCAGGGCCGCTCAGTACCTGCCGGATTGGGAATGTGTACTGCAGGTAAGCGGCCCAGCGGGGCCGCTGCGGTTGGCTGATCGGCGGTTTCCTAATAAGGCAGGATGGGTTAAATCGTGTAAAAAAGCGCAATGTCGGGAGGCGTGACTGTATGCAGGAGAGTGACCGGCTAATGTATGAAGCGGACCACGACATGTCGTTTCACGGAGAGAGAGAGAGACATATGCTGGTGACGGGGCAGCGACATGTCGTTTGTCGGACAGAGACATTTGAGTGTCGGGCGGAGACATTTTGGGTAAAAACCTTGTATCGGCATTCCGATGAAATGTCGCGCGTCGGTGATTACCCAATTAGGAAGCGGCCCGGGCGGCCTGGACGGTCCAGACAAACTGATAAGTATACACGAAGTGGATGTTGTAAGGGAAGAGGAGTTTGGCTATTTTTAAACCTGGAATTTAGTTCTGTGGAGTTGCTGACGTGGCAAGACCATGTTGGGTCTTTTTCTGGATGTTTTTGGGCCGGTGGGGCCCGAGTTACGTGGAATTGAAAGAATTGGCGGATGTGAAAGTGCATGAAACGGCATTTTTTGGGGGTTTACGGGGTTGATGGAAGTTTCAAGTTGATGGCTGTTTGGTGGAGGTGGTAAGGGTTCCTTGGGTTCCCTGGTAGTTCAAATTTGGTGGATATTTATTGGGTTGAACTTAAAGAGCACTCTATATTTCAAAGGAAGTGGAAGAACTTACTTTTTAAAGATGAAACGGTCATTCTCTTAACTTCCTAAAGATCTTAAGAGGCCTAAAGAACTCCAATCTGCCAAGCGTTGACTTGTTCTTTCCTTTGAAGACCTCCATGAACAGCCAAAACCACTTCAAGAGGCAGATCCAGATGTCTACTTCTCTTCTCCAGGTATATTATATCATTTCCATGCAATAAAGGCGTTGCTTTCATCCATTCATGAAGAATTCGAACTAGTGACTTCCAATCTATGATCCTTCTACGTTCCAGTTCAAATCATATACTGAAAAGTACATCAACACTTGAGATCACCATCAAAGCTTCAGAAAGGCACAAAAAGATGTTATATATCCACTTTCTGACTTCCACTTCACCTTCCTGACTTGCTGATCAAACTCATACTTCTACTTGTTCTTTGTTCATTACTTCCACTTCCACTTCCACGTCCACTGATATATAGAGGTCCATCAACACTTAACAAAGAGACATATCAGCACTTAAAAGAGGTATAATCTGATACTATTTCATTGTTTCCACTGGCCCGTAACATTTAAAGTCCTCTTTGTTCCTGTTCATTGTGTTACTTGCACTTCCACTGATCAATGAACCTTTATTGCTCCAGTACAGACTATAAGTCCAAGACTCAGAGATTGATAGTGAAGCCTTCAATATCTCTCTTGCTGCTGGAATTGGCTGGAAAGTTCATCTTCCACAGGCGCTTCTTGGCGATGGTAGTGTGGATTTGATATCTTCATTACACAAAAGCAAAGAGGTCTCTCACTAGGAGCAAGTTTAGGCGTTTCTGATGGAGATAAGAAAACAAGAAGTGGAAACGTGAACAAATGGAATGGTAGACTTTACAGATAAAGTCATTTTGACTGGGAATACCACCACAGAAGCGCCAGTGGATGAAGAAAGATTTATATAAGGAAAGTCGATGTTTCAATGAAAAGAGGTGGAAAAAGGTTGTTTGAAATCCTTAAGGTTACCTTTAATTGACCAGACTCTTCTAAACTTCACCACATGGTCACCTTCCAATGAAGTATCATAAGTTGCAAAGAATTGGTCCAGAAAGATATCTTTTAAGATCCAGACAACTGTTCACTTCAAAGTGGTACTACTTAAGAGAGATCTTTAGTGTTCCATATACTGAGTAGTCTCACTACCAGAGATCTTCTCTTTCTCTTAAGACTATCTCTAATAAAGGAGCGTTATAAGATCCAGAAGGCAATGTAACTAAAATGATACAATAATTAAAAGAACACTTTCACTTATCAACATATACTAAGTACTCTTTCTACCACTTAGCACAGACTTTCCCTAATTCTTTCACGTCTTCACTTCTTCCACCACTGGACTTCAAAAAACCTCTAAAATCCACTGGAACCCGCCATTCCATCAATAGAACCCCCAAAAGACCCAAAACTCCATAATTTCACCATTTCTCGTAATTCCCTAACTGCCCTTTTCCATGACTCACTCGGTGACATCACCTCCATTTCACCTTCACCATCCACACCGCCTCCACTTCCTCTTCGTCCCGCCCAATCCAAAACCCTACCCAACCTTGAGCACATTAAATCGCCGTAGCTGACAAAAATAGACTTTACACCAGACAATGCACTAAGACGGTATCTGCATCTACGAGATTTTTAACCTTTCAACGGCGGGCCCTAAGCCGGAGCCGAAGCTTTTTTCGGTACTTTTTCAGTGTCCTTCTTTTTTGACATTTTCAAGAGGTTTACTTCGATTGATTTTAGATGGCTGGCCACGGCCCTTGACCTGGCGGTCAAGGACCGATCTGTCAATGCGCCTCCCTCGCCTAACTCTATAATAACGCATGTCAACGCACGGCCTGCTTGGCTCTACCGGTCCCACCGGTCTCATTCGGTTCCACCGAGGACCTCGGTGGGTCACCCCCGGTTGAGCCGCGCACGACCCTCGGCAACCCCCACGGCACCTGCCTATTCGGGCAAGTCAGCCTCGGTTTGCACGTTGCCCGCCCCCCTCGGTGGCCCACGCTGACCCTCGGTTACCCTCGGACCCCGTGGCGGTACCTACCCAATCCGGCAGCCAACCCACCGGGCCTCCACATTTCTGTGGCGTCACGCCTCTTCGCACAAATGTTTCACTTTTTTCTGACTCTTTCCCCCATCTCCTCTCAACTATAAGTACCACCTCAAATCCCCCCCAGAAATCACCCAACCACTAAATTTCCAACCCTACTATATGCGCTTATGACACCTCCCCCCAAACCAACCCCTCCCCCGCCCCCACGGCAAAAACCTCGCCCCCACGTTCCCCCTGAAGATTCATCTTCTGAAAGTACCTATACAAACTCAGAACTCATCCAAAAAGCTTCTTCCAGGCTTCGAAACTTCACCGAAAACGCTAAAACCTTTCTTGTTGATGGTTTCCACCCCGTTTTCTTCGCTCCCGTCATGGGAACGTCCATTTCAGCCAACATTCTATACTCATTTGCGTTCCCAGCCCGGTGGCTCCAGATATGTGCTTATATAATGGGCAGTATTTCGCTTTTGATCTTTATTTTGGCGAGTTGTTCGTTTTTATTGGCTCTTTCACGGAAAGACGGCGTTTGGACGAAAATCCATAGAGATCCCCAGGTTGCGCCGTTCATTGGCTGTTTTGTCATGGGATACACTGCCTTGATGATGTTTCTTCATTCTATAACACGAGGATCGTGGATCTGGGCGCTCTGGGGCCTCTGGTGGGTTGCCACGGCGTTGCTGGTGTATTCTGCGTTCTTGACGGTGTTTTTGGCGCTTTTGGCGAAACATCGTCACTTGGACCGTCTGGTTGATTATAAAGATATCTCATTTACGTACCTTTTGCCTGTGGTTACGCTTACTGTGGCGGCGCTGATGGGCGGGAACGTTGCTGAAGACTTGCCGAACGTCCAGGTGAAGGTGATAACCGCCGTGGTGCTGTTTTTGATGTGGTCAGTGGCAGTTTTCTTTGCTTCCATTATCACTACGGTGGTTTATTGGCGTTTGTTTACTCATAAGATTCCTGCTACAGCTGCAGTGTTCACTTTGTACCTTCCCATTGGGTTTTTGGGCCAGGGAGCATATGGAATTCTTGTTTTTGGAAAGAATTGCGTTAACATGCTTATGGAGAACCACGACGAAGTGATTCTGTCGAAATATACCACGTTTATCCACGAAGGAGCTGAAAAAATCGGTGCTGATATTGGAAACGTTGCAACCATGATGGCTGTTTCAATCATGGTTTGTTCAACGGCTGCTGCATTGTTTCTTATTGCATTTGGCTACTTTGCTACGTTTCTAGCAGTAGCTTCCACCCTTTCCAAATCACGCCCCTTTGCCAAAAAGCCAAACCTCGATTGTATCAGAAACAGCAGCAAATCGCCGGCCATGAGGTATTTCGACGGCATGCTCAGGTTTAACCGTGGGTTCTGGTCCATGACTTTCCCGCTTGGAACGATGGCCCAGGCCAATATCGAGCTTTGGCGGTTATACAACGGTTTGACGGCGTTCCGCTACATGTCGGCAATTTACAGCATGACGCTTTTCTGTATCACCATTGGGTGTCTTTTTGGCGTTGTTATGCGAGGAATACAGATGCTCACGGCGCCAATTGAAGATACAGAGTCGAAGGAGACCGTCTGAAGAAGGAGTTGTTTACGGCACGAATTACGAATATAGCATAGGGCCTGCCACCGGCATGGCCAGACGAGATGGAGAAGGAAGGAGAAGGAGGTTTTTGACGTTGGTGGTTGAAATTGAGTGTTTATTTGGCCAGGGAGCGTTGATGAATTGATTGGAGGCTCTGGAGTGTTTGGAGTTTGCTTTGCGTTATTTTGGTGTTGAGTTATTGCCGTTTGACGTTGGTTGACGTTGGTTGACGTTGATCTTGGTATTAAAGCTTATGGTTACTTTTCACCAAAACATATTCAATTACTTGCTCAGCAAACCTCGTCCAAAGAATCAATATCCACTCTTGGAACCATCAATGAGTTTCAGGAAACTCCCTGATGCTGCTTTGGTTTGCTACGTTGACGTTGGTCTGATTTGGGAGGTGATTGACCTTCTGCCTATCTGTATATATAAGGCCAGCCAACGTCATCCAGCAACACACGAAGAACACAACAAAGCATGAAAGGCTGCAGAGAGTTCCCTTTTCATATCCTGAGTTGCCAGGACTGTCTATTTCCGGTGGTGTTGGTGTTGGTTTTGATGTTGGTTCACATAAGTGTCCATTTTTCACTTCCCAGACCTTTTGAGCCCTTTCAGCATCCCCAATTTCACCATCCACTCTGTCCCTTCCTTCTCCTTCCTTTCCACTCGTCGATTATAGAAAAATAGAGCATTTTCATGAGGATCCAAAGAGGGTTTGTACTTTCGCAGCCATTTTTTCACAAACAGCTGAAAGTTCCAAAAAACTCCAAACCAACTACATCCAGATGTTCCATCCAAATAGGCAAGTCAATTCGACGCTATTGGAACTTTCGCCAAGTGATTTTCTGGACCTGGAGGTGGAATTGACGGAGGTTTATCTGGGTTTGGAGGAGCAGTGTGTGCAGGAACATCATATCGAGAACCAACCACAAGTGCATGAACATTTCACTTTTGGAGGTTCCCTGTTTGTTTTGAAGACCGAAGAGACACGTAAAGAGCTTCTTGAGATCTTTGGGACTACAGAGAATCCAAAAAGTATGGAAATTGATGGAGGTTTGGCTGAAAAAGCTCGTTTTGGTGATTTTGATGAATTTGACTATAACTCGGTCAGTTTTGGTTCAAACAAAAATCTAAAAGCATCAGACGATGCGCTCTGGTCGAAAGTACTAGGAACTCAAAAACTTCCAGAGAAATCGGTGGTGTTGGTGGCAAAACAAATGGCTGCAAAATGTGAGATGAAGGTGAAGAAAAGAGTACGGCTAGAGGGAATTACCGGATCAGGAAGGTCCAGGCGGTCGACTCCAACGTCACTGGCCAAGTCAAAAACAGCTCTGGAAAGTTTGAAACAGCCCAGCAGCCCCAAAGTGCCAGTTGACGCTTGGGTGTCTGTCTCTTCTAGGAAGGTCAAAGCGAAGGTCCCAAACGGGAAACTGCCGCTCCCAACCAAACTCAATTCTTTCAATCTGCTTCCTAGGACTCAGAAGAGCCCAAAACGAAGAACAAAAAGGGAATTGGTACCATCAAAAATGAACATTTCCCAAGAAATAGCCTCTTCCACGCAAAAAGCCAAGACTCGCGACCGCACTTATGAACCTCGCACGACCCCCAAACCAAACGTCCCAGCCACGTCCCAACCAAAGCCAAAACTCACCTCCTATTTATCTCTGGCCCTCCACATCGCCATCCCCTTGGCGACCCTCCTCTACTTTTCCATAGAACCCCTTTTGTAGCGTTGGGATCATTAAAAATAGAAGTCTGGTCACGTGACACATCAACACTTAATACATAACAGCGAAAACCCACTTTCCAAAAAACTCCAACTACTCCAGTTTCCTGCAAAACCCTCCCAAAAATAAGCCTATATAAACCTCGGCATGCCCCTTTCGATAGTCGTGCCCGACCCGGCGTTCCACCCGTCCGACACCGACCTCGACGCCCTCTACATCAACCTATCCACCACTTCCAAGCGAAACACGCTTTTTTCCGGTGAAACCATCGAAGGATACGTTTTACACCGTTCCACGATATCCCCAGCCCCTAAGAACGTGCAAGTCTCTTACAGTTTCGAAAACCACGCCGAAACAGGCCTCAAACCGGTCAATCTGGACGCTGACGAGGTTACAGAGGTCAGAGCGGAATTGGTCGCCCAGGGAACGTCAGAGATTGAAACCAAGGCTGAAAACGTGGCCATGTGGCGGTTTAGTGCTGTGGTGGTGAGTCCCAGGCTGAAATTGGGCAAAGCGGTGACGTTTCAGGCTCTGATGATTGATGCGTGTGTTCCAGCGAATGGAGGTATTTCTGGACCGAATGGAGGTGGCGATGGCGCCAATGGCGAGCTGGAGACGTTGGAAGAGGCGAAGGAAGCGTACGGCCCGAAAACGGTCACGGCCAGTGAAACGCTTCCTGTTCAGTTGGCACTTATGATGAAACTTAAATCTACGAAACCTGGCGGAAGGAACGATATTCTTCTTAGTTCGTTGAGCATTGAGGCTTCGGAAGATTTGCTTGGGTTTGCCGCTGAAAAACGGTACGCAAATTTACTGTTTTCGATATTGAGTCTTTCGGTCGACTTGCCTTCTGGAAAAGTGACAAAACTCTCTTGTATGGATCTTCCAGCACGGTTTGGTATCCACGACGTCACGTCCATCACTTATAGACTCGTGAATAACGTGGAAAACCAGTTAAAAAACGAACAGCCCGAAACGACCCAGCCTTTCTATATCACCCTTGAATTCCAATTGGAAAACCTCAATGGCTCCGTTTATGAACAAATTGGGTCGAAAATTCTGAGTTCATGGACTCCCATTCTTGATTTTGGACTCATGGCGCCGCCCATCAGCAACTCACTCAAGTCATCTTCAAACATTTCCCATTCCCAAATGCAACTGCAGTTTCAAACGCCCCAAAGACTGCGTTCGTCGCAAAGTCTTCATAAAAAAGCATACCTCAGCACGCCCACGTTCAATTCGTCGCCCAACGTGCCGTATATCAACGCTCCTGGAACTCCCACGTCCAAACTGACATTTGCCATTCCACAACGAGTGAAACTGCCAAACCCAGCGCCAGGCAGAACCCAACTGGCAAATGCACTTACACAAGTCGGCCAGAGCCAGCCAGTGATGGGCAAATCAGCAGCCAAACGTAATTTCCGTTCGCTTCTATCTCAGCAACCTCCCATGTCTTCGTCAGCTGTAACTGTCAACCTTACAACTACAAATAACACATCGCTTTCAGGCTTACGACTTACGTTTCTCGGCAAACTCGACGTGGAACTCGGCAAAATAGCTACCCTCAGCATTCAGGCGATCAACCTTTCCCAGCGAACGCTCCACCTTTCGTTGATTGTGAAAAACCCACTCAAATTCAATCCTGTTTACTCCACCAACTACGGCGCCACCAGCAGTGTCTCGCTGTCGAACGTTCTCAGCGTGAAAGAGACGAATCTGCTGAAAGTGCTTGTTCATAATCGTCAGCTGCTTTATAACCAGTACCATCAAAATAAGCTCGAAACGTGTGGAGTGATTATGTTGACGAACGATGTTCGGCTCGGACCAGTGGAACCCAACGCTGTTTTCGAATCTGAATTTGACATTATTGGTATTTCCAAAGGAGTTTTCAGTCTTCAGGGACTTAAGATTTTTGATATTTCTACGGGAGACGGCATCGATTTCGGCAAGCTCATGGAGGTTTTTGTAATATAATAAACGAGAAGAAGAAGAGGAAGAGAAAATGAAGAAATTGAAGAAAGAAGTTTCAAAAAAGAAAATCCATCTGGCGATGGATTTTGAAAAAAGGGGCGAGCTGGGAATTGAACCCAGGGCCTCTCGCATGTTTGTATTGTCAATCTGGTGAGCCAGATCGTCGCCCAAAGCGAGAATCATACCACTAGACCACACGCCCGATTTGATATGCAAAGAGGTTATGTCAGTAACAGTACTGTGTTTTGATGAAACATTGATATTTCCATATTTTAAGTATTTCATTGGATAGACCTGGTTTGGAAGTAATTTTTGTAGAAATTTGGGCTTTCCAGCTGGCGCGGTTGTGGAGATAAATGGGTTTAAAGTTATTTGAGTGGAATGGCTGCAAATGGGATACTGATTTTGCGTCTTGTTTGTTTAAATTATTTGAAAAGCAGTTTGAATTGTTTTTATGTATTCCAAGATGCCCTAGAAAAATTTTGGTGCTTTTGGAGGGTGAAATGGTGGAAATACGTGTACCTCATTGGACATATACCAAGAAGGAAACAACCCACACCAATTTACAAACAAAGCATCATTTTCTTGGTTCTATTGAACTTTTTGGGTTCCTTCGAACGTCCTTTTTACTATGAAGCTCTACTTTTACTTCCAATCTCTCCAGGTATCTTTCAATGGCTCATTCTGTGAAAACCATAGAGAGACAGTAAACCACTACGTAAGTCAGGAACAGATAGTACTACGCAATTCGTTCTTTGGCATCCTATATAAGTACCTACGTAGTTCCCAATTCTTCTACTTTTAGAGCTCCACTGATAGCATGCCCAATTTCACATGGCTATTCCTCTTCCTGGTATATCCTATGGAACCACCCAAGTACCTACAGAAGTAACCATAAATAAACCTAAGAAACCCTTCCATTTACCAATTTAGCCTATTTTCAGCCGTTACCGAACAAATTGAAGAATTTGAGGCCCAGGTTGTCAACTATTTCTGCCCTCTCTCCTCCATTAACCAATATCCACCAAATACCACACAACCAGGGAACCAACAATCCAAACAAACCTCTAAATAACTCCATTCCACTCAATTCCACGTCCTTTCCACCACCCAAACCTTCTTCACCACCCAAAACCTCCCAAACAAAAAACACTCACCAAGTCTACCAAGTGAGCCATATCAGCCAAAAGCAGTCAGCAGAAGACCAATAAACGACCAAAAAGACCACGAAAACCATCAATTTCTCCCCTACGCAGCTCTAAACGTAAACTTAATCTGTTAAAATCATCAGGTAAAGCCACCCTTTACCATTACCTTACCTACTTCTTCCTCTACCACTCCATCTACACTGTCTACTATACCTCCAGTAAACTTCGCCAAACCTCTTCCAAATCCACTCAAAATCGACCCAATTCCATTACTTTCCACCTTCTTCGCTTCCCCTTCCATTCCCCTTCTCCTTTCATCCACCACATCCACTAAATAAACCTTCCTTCCACAAACCCACCTCCACTTCTCCCACCTCCAACTCTCCAAGTTCCTCTTCCACTTCAACCAATAAAAAGTCACCCTCTTTGGTCCACAAAACCAATCCTCCCGTTCTTCCCCTTCCTGATCAAGCCTGACCACCGGAAGCCGCTACCAGCCAAACTTCCACCAACCAATGCCCAACCACCACCAAACGGCACCCCACGTTGGAGCAAACCAATAAAAACAACCACCCAACCACAGCAAAAACAACAAACGTCAGGTCTTGGCATTTTGGAGCCGTTTATTAAACGTACATTATCTCAAAGCACGAGGGTCTTCGTCAGTAACCGCTTGGAAGCACCTCGGCTAATTGGGGTGTATTTTTCACTCCAACAACAAAGATAAGACAACCCAAACTATACAATTTGGCCCTTTCAGGTCCCCAGACCTGGAAGGAAAGTACCCCAATTGCCCTCCACTTCCATAAACTGTACTACCTTCCCTCAAACCCCCATTTTGCAGCCATTTCACCACCTCCTCCAAACCAACCACTAAACCTCTACGACCATGAAAACATCCACAAAACCAGCTCCTCCATCACCCACGTTGTCCCGAAAATCCATATAAACCCCAGAAATCCCAAAAAAAAAAGCAAAACATCATCTCATGGTCTCTATCTCTCAAATCCTTAACAACGGGTTGCTTCTTACGTCCCAGGCGGTCTTCCAGGACGTGGCAACCCCCAACCAGGCTGCTACAGAGCAGTACAACTTGATCAAACAGTTGAACGGCGCTGGGCCATATATCCAGCACCCTGGCTACGGAATCTCTCCAGATGTGCCTGACCAGTGTACTGTGGAACAAGTCCATATGATCTCCAGACACGGCGAACGGTACCCATCCAAATCAGTTGGAAAACGGTTTGAGGGTATCTATGAAAAGATCAAAAACTATAACCAGACGTTTGTGGGCGAATTGGCCTTCCTCAATGACTATGAGTACTTTGTCACTGATGAGAACAACTATGATGAACTCACCACTCCGTTTAATGCCCAGGGGCCTTATATCGGTTCAAACAACGCTTTAAACCATGGCGCTGCGTTTAGAGGCCGCTACAACGAGCTTTTCGAAAGTCTGGATGCTCCTTTGACGCTTTTCACTACTGACTCCAGAAGGTGCTTTGCTACGGCCAGGTACTTTGCCCAGGGACTTTTTGGCGATGGCTACGGCAACGATACGGCCAGATTTGCTGTTCTCCAGAAAGAAAGACCTCTTGGAGCCAACACTTTAACGCCTAGCTTGGGTTGCAGAGCTTTTAACTATACTGATCTGGTCAACGAGCACCAACGGTATAGCACGAGGTTTATCTACCAAACTCTTGACAGAGTACTCAAGGGAAACGAAGACTTCAACTTGACCATCAACGAATTGCACAATTTCATTTCCTGGTGTGCCTACGAGATCAACGTCAAGGGTTCTTCGCCCTTCTGTAATGTGTTCAACACAGAAGAGTTTGTCAAGCTCAGCTACAACCAGAACCTCTTTTTCTACTATTCCATGGGTCCAGGCTACTACATGACCAAAGCCATAGGCGCTCCGTTTTTAAAGGCCACGCTTAAGTACTTGAAGGAAGATAATCCTCCCCAGAAGGTAGCTTTATCGTTTACTCACGATAACAACATTGAACATTACCTTTCTGCGCTTGGAATAACTGAAGAGGAGTTGGATCCACTTCCAATTGACTACGTCCCGTTCCCGCTTCCATACTCCAAGTCCAGGTTGCTCCCTATGGGCGCTAGGTTGTATACTGAAAAGTTAAAGTGTGGAGAGGACAGTTTTGTGAGGTTTATTTTGAATGACGCTGTGTTTCCACTTAAGGCGTGCCAGGACGGCCCAGGCTTTTCGTGTAAGCTTTCGACGTTTGAAAAGTACGTGGAGAAGAGATTGGAAGGGGTGGATTACGCCCAGCAGTGTGAGTCTGGAGATAGACCAGATGAGGTGAGTTTCTTGTGGGATTTTGAGACTGAGGATTACTATAGTCACCAGGTGACGAAGAATTAGAGGTTGATGTGGATTTAGTGTTTAATTTATGTGTTTTGTGGTGGGAGTGTAGTGGTGGAAGAAAGGGAAGTGTGGAATAGAGTGTTTTTTGGGTTTCTTGGAATATAGAAGGAAACGATGAGCTTGTGTGCATTTGGATGGTATATTTTGTGAATTGTTGGTTTTAGTAGGAAGCTGTAGAATGGTATTAGATATGAGCAACAAGAGGTATAATCAAAAGGTATAAGCAGGGAGAGGCATAAACAAAAAAGAGTATGTATATATAATTAGTTTTATTATACTATATTTTTTTGTGTATTGTATCATATATTCATTTTTAAGGCTCTTATTAACATAGCATTGTTTTATGTTCGACATATCAGTTAACAGGTAGTATCATCGAGTTGTATGACTATTAGATGGCAAATAGTGTACCAAATAAGAGTATCTAGAACGGTATCAATTGGTTCTTCGTTGTTTTAGTGCTATGGTTGTTGTGTAGAATGTATGTGTTACTATGAACTGTCTTTAGAGGAATACCATAAGACTATATTACATCTACTTAAAATGATAATAGATTTTTTGTATAGTTTATTTGAAAAGCTTTGAAAATCAATTAATCAAATCACAATAAGTAGTTTTCTTTGTAATACTTATGTATATTACTGTATATCATTCCTTGAAGAGTAAGCATCTGGCGATACCTGTTACAAAAGCAGAAGAACAACACTTAATTATACAAAAAACTTCCGTTTGCCAATTCCATTCTTTAGTAAAAGCAGATTTGAGCTGTTTAGCCCAAATCCATAATAAATGGCTTGTCAGTTGCTGATCAGTTCCTTTCTAGTAATACCAAACAAGCTATTCTCTTGATGAAACATTAAAAGATGTATAAAAATAACAAAATGTGTAGAAACCCTCTTCTACTCATCTTCTTGAATTATCAGTAAATTCTAATTACTTCAGTATTTACCTTTACTACTTGTAAGTTACACCTGACCCTAAATAGTATAGTAATAAGAACCATCAACATCTACCTGAAACACTCCAATTGACAATCCAACAGCTCTACTTACAATACTTCTACCTTCAATAAATCCAAACTTCCCCAGTTGCTCTTTGTAGCTTCCCTTGTTTAATACTACAATTACCCATTCACCATAAAGCAAAGGCAGCACCAATACACAGCTACCCACTACTTATTAGTCTATCAAAGCTCCTCCAGTAACTTAGACAATTCCTGGTACCCAAAACCATCCATTCACTCCCAATTGACCTTCCAAGAAATCCACATCTTCTTATTTATCCTCTCCATCAACCCTCCATTTCCAACTCTACTTCCTTCCACTTCCACCAAATAACCACCCTGACTCCACCACCTCCCCCACTGACTCTTGCACCTCCAATTTCCCCCAAAATCACCAAACCCCAAAAACACACAAAACCAAAGAACCACCAAATCCACCAAAACCAACCAGTATCCACAAAACCTGGAACGGCCCTGGAACGGCAACCAATGGCGAGAAAGAGCCGAAAAAAGGTAGCCTCTACAATTCGGCCCCGACGAATCCATTCCAACCAACGAAAACCTCAAAAAATCAAACTAACCTTAATATCTGGACCCTCTGGTTTCTGCCAAATGGCTGCGAAAAACGTCTATACCTGGCACTCTCGGTAACGCCGGGTTATCTCCGGTTATCTCCGAGAAATTACCACTCTTAAACCCTATACCACGTGACCCGAGTCACCTTCCATTCTAAAACCACCCTCCACGCCACCCCCACCCCTCAATCCTTCCTTTCCCATGGCACTAACCATCTGAAGCCGTATAAGCGAATGGCCCTGTCAGACCAAAAAAACGAGGTCTTATATGCAGGATTTTCCAGCCTTCCCAACCATCCACACTTTCCAAACCCTCCAGCAACTCCCCAATTCTTGTCCAATTTCTTCCCTTCCAGTACCTTCCAATGCCTTGGTTCCCCCAGAAACACCTCCTTTTCCCCCTTGCCCTCCTCTTTTTATCCCTCGCCCTTCCAAACCTTCCCCTCCTTTCGTCCCTCACATCAGGTGCGTCGCACTATATAAGGAGACAGGTTTCCCCAGGTTTCCCACCAATTCCCACTTTTTTCAAACCCCCAATGACCGACCTCCACTCAATCGCCGCCCAGTTGCCGCTTCCCAAATGGACGCAAACGCCTGAAGAAATCTTAACCGAAACAAAAGCGTTGATTGCAAAAGACGTGGCCTTCCATGACCAGATAGCTGCCATTGAAGAGCCTACGGTGGAGAATGTGTTGATTCCTACAACTAATTACGAAAACAGCGAGTACTTTCCCGTGAATAAGCTCACGTTTTACCAGTACGTTTCGCCAGATAAGGCGGTTCGGGATGCATCAACAGAGGCAGAGAACTTGTTGGACCAGAACCTGATTGAACAGAACTCGAGGATTGAGGTGTTCAGGGTGTATAAGAAGTTGTGGGAGAAGATCAAGGATCTGGACGTGGTGGATGCGGAAACGTTGAAGTTTTTGGAGAAGACGGTGAAGTACTATAAGAGGAATGGGTTGGACTTGCCAGAGGAGAAGAGAGACGAGGTGAAGAAGCTTAAGTTGAGGTTGGCTGATTTGCAGACGAAGTTTTCCAAGAACACCAATGAAGAGAATGGGCATTTGGAGTTTAGTTTGGAGGATTTGGACGGCGTGCCGCCGCTGGTGATTGAACAGTTTGAAAAAACTGACCAGGGGAAGTACAAGGTGACGTTCAAGTACCCAGATATCTTGCCGGTGTTGAAGTATGCCAAGAAGGAGGAAACCAGGAAATTGGCGTACGTGGAAAACCAGAATAAGGTGCCTGAAAATGCTCCAATTTTGAAGGAAATTGTGGAAATCAGGTTTAAACTCGCTAAGCTTTTGGGCTACGAAACTTATTCTGAGTTTGTGCTTGAAGAGAGATTGGCCAAGAACCAAAAGACTGTGCTTTCGTTTTTGGACGACTTGAAAGGCAAATTGAGTCCTTTGGGCGAACAAGAATTACAGAAAATGAAGGCCTTCAAGAAGAAGTACTTGGAGGCTGAAGGCTTGCCTGCTCAGGATGAATACTTTGCTTGGGACCACAGTTTCTACAACAACTTGCTCTTGGAGCAGGAGCACCAGGTGGACCACCAGAAAATCTCTGAGTACTTCCCGTTGGACCAGACCATCTCGAAAATGCTTGGTTTCTACGAAACCTTATTTGATGTCAAGTTTGTCAGCGTGGACAATTCCGATTCCGGTTCGGTGTGGCACCAGGATGTTCGTAAGTTCGCCTTATTTTCCAACATCAAGTACGGCGAGCCAAAGAACGAGTTCAGAGGCTGGATCTTCTTTGATCTCCACCCTCGTGAAGGTAAATACACCCACGCTGCTGAATTTGAACTCGAAGCAGGCTACGAAAAGGCTGACGGGTCCAGACAAACGCCATTCTGTTCGTTGGTGTGTAATTTCACCAAACCTAAAAGCGACAAGCCTTCTTTGTTGAAACACGACGAAGTGACCACTTTCTTCCACGAATTGGGCCACGGCGTCCACAGTTTATTGTCCAAGACCAAGCACGTCAGATTCCATGGCACTCACGTCCCTAGAGACTTTGTGGAGTGTCCATCTCAAATGCTTGAGTTCTGGACATGGTCTCCTAACGAACTTAAGGAATTGTCTTCCCACTACGAAACTGGCGAGCCTCTTGCTGAAGATTTGCTTGATAAATTGATCAAATCCAAGCACGTCAACACTGGGTTGGCCAATTTGCGCCAGTTGCACTTTGCTCTTTTCGATATGAACCTCCACACGATCGCTGAACAAGGAAAAATCGATTCTGTTGATCTCGACAAGTTGTGGAACGAGTTGAGAGAGGAATTGACTTTTATTAGTAACGGTGGAGTCACTGGAAGAGGATATGCCACTTTTGGTCACATTGCTGGCGGCTACGAGAGCGGCTACTACGGATACTTGTACTCGCAAGTGTTTGCAACGGATATCTACTACACTCATTTCAAGTCGGACCCCATGAATGTGGAAAGAGGATTACAGTACAGAGATACCATTCTCAAGAACGGCGGCTCCAAAGAGGTGTTGGACATCTTGAAGGAGTTGCTTGGCAGAGAGCCCAACTCGGAGGCATTCATGGCGGAAATCTTGGGCTCCGCTTGAGTGTTTCCAAAAAATTTAATTTGCAATTTAGATATGAAAGCTTCTCGTTGTAGTCATTATTTCTCTTCAGACTGGGTCTCGAAGGGAGTAAGGTGGGCAGTACCCTTGGTCCAAGAGACACCGTCGTAGGTGATGGTCTTGACGGCGTTGACAATGTCATCAAGAGTGCCTCTCACCTGCTTGGTGGAGTCTCTCTCTCTCAAAGTGACAGAGTTGTCCTTGACAGTATCGAAATCGATGGTGATACCGAAAGGAGTACCCAACTCGTCGTTTCTAGAGTATCTCTTACCGATGGTGGCCGAGGAGTCGTCGACCTTGAAAGGAAGCTGTGCTTTTCTCAAGGCGTTGGTGATCTTGGAAACGAATGGAGTCAAGTCGGAGTGGGAAGACAATGGAACCACCAAAACCTTGGTTGGGGCAACCAATGGAGGCAACGACAAGACGGATCTGGACGAGTCTTCTGGTCTGGCCCAGAAACTGTGCTCGAAAACGGAATAGATGATACGTCCAAGACCAAAAGAAGGTTCAATGACGTTTGGCGTGAACTCACGAACGTGCTCTGTTCTCTCGACTCTTTCAATCTTGATGAGTTCGCTTGGAACTTCCACTTCCCCTTCGACGCCTGGAACCTTGGTGACGATCTTGCCAGTGTCAGCCAACTCCTTGGCCAAGTCTTCCAATTCACACTGAGTTCTCTCAGTCAAGAACTTCGTCACTGGACCAGCGTCTTTTCTAAACTTAGGACCAAACTTCTTCTTGTCAATGTCAACCTCAAAGTCGTTCACCTTTCTTGGCTCGTCCAAAGGCTTTCTAACCACAAGCTTCTCGTTGGTTCTGGCAGAGTGAACAGATAAATCGTACGCTGATCTGTCGGCACAACCCACACACTCAACCCAACCGTAAGAGGTCTCTAATTCAGCATCCCAACAGTCAGAAGCGTAGTGGGCCATTTCGTTCAGCAAGTGTTGTCTGAATCTGCATCTGTTTGGGTCCACACCGATTTTAAGCAAAAACTGGTAGATTCTGGCCATAAAGTAACCCAAGGTTTCGTTATCAACCATCTTGGACGAAACAGCCTCGCCAATGGTCTTTTCAACCAATTCGTTCGAACCAGCTTCTTGGACAGCTGTAGGCAAGAACTTCAACTTCAAGTCCTTGATTTCAGCAAAACGTGGGTGGCTCTTATCTTCTGGATCCACAAAGTGCTCGATTTCAGCCATCAAGAACTCTCTCACTCTCAACAAACCAGCACGAGGCGAGATCTCGTTACGGAAAGACTTACCAATGGAAGCAGAAGCAAATGGCATCTTTTCATTGTTAAACTCCAACAACTTGGCAAAGTTCAAAAACTGGCCCTGCGCAGTTTCAGGTCTCAAGTAACCCTTCAATTGGCCAGAAGGTCCAATGGCTGTCTCAAACATCAAGTTGAACTCCACTGGAGGCTCCAATGGACCACCGGTAGCTGGGTTGTTGATGTTGTACTTTTTAATCAACGCACCCAAATCTTCGCCAGAGTAGCCGTCAATCTGGTTCAACACACTCTCGTACTCAGCCACAAGCTCATCGTCCAACTTGACGTTCTTGATCTCCTTCACCTTTCTCTTTCTCTTCTTCTTATCGTCCTCCTCTTCTTCCTCGACCTTCTGACCACGTGCAGCCTTGTCACCCTTCAAACGGGCCTCCAACACTTCCTCCACCAAATGGTCAGCTCTGAAGATCTCACCTGTCTTCAAGTCTCTACACATCCAGTCAGAGAACTTGTCCACATGGCCAGATGTTTTCAACACCTCGTAAGGAGTCAACATGGTCGTGTCGACCTCCAACATGTCCTCTTCCAAAATAAAGTGTTTTCTCCACGTGTCGACGATGTTGGCCTGGAAAGCACATCCTGGAGGACCGTAGTCATATAAACCAGAAACACCGCCGTAGATTTCGAACGCTGGGGCGAAAAAGAAGCGTCTTTTGAGCACTTGCTCCAAGGAGTCTCTGGAGAACGGGACGGCTGCTTTTGATGACATGGCAGCTTTTTGGATTAGGGTTCTGAAGCGTAACAGATTGGGGGTTTTAGGAGGGGAGTAGTTGGTGGAATTTTTTTTCGTGCTTTATATGTAGTGAAACGCAGGTCACGTGAGGAGCTTGAGTCATCGGACTCTTCCAGTGACGGCCACAGCCGGCACGGGAAGATCAAGATAATACAGGTAAATGGGTAACGGTCAATTACGCCCTGGGGACCGACTCCGAGGGGAAAATCTGTTCTGGTGACTCAGGGGGTGGAGATATTTGGGGGTTGACTGACCTTGATGTACTGCATATAGGACACTGGGCACCTCTACCCCCAGTTTTTCCTATATCGTCACCAATTCCAACGGTGACTTATGTTCTTTGGAATTTTTATTGTTATATTCTGTTCTTGCCGTGGCTTTTCTGGCCCTGGTAGTGTCAATTCGTGACTAACTTCAGTGTGGTTCCTGTTTACGTGACTCTTAGAATGCCCTCTACATGTCATTTTGCAGCCATTAATTGTCCATACCAATGGGCAATAAACAGGCTGAAAATCAGTCATACTAAGCTGGTTTCAAAACTTAAGACTCTGAGTCACCTTACCAGCACCTGTTCTTGTTCTTATGTACTTTGGTTCAAACATGGCTTGTATCCTCTGAGTCTTCAATTTGTACTAAAGCGTTCAACTGAAAAAGATGAACTGGCAATACCAAGTAGAGTGAAATGATGAGTAATTCATTTCTTCTTTCTTCTCCACGATCCTGGAACGGTTTGTGATGTCATTCTTCAGTATGTCAAGTTTAGACCTGGAATGTAGTGCTACAAATTGGAGGTACTAATGCCAATAGAAGTATAAACGGAAGTGACTGTTTAAACTTACTACTGGATATAATCTAGCGTCTCTTTTCTGAAAAATTCAGATATGGAAGTTCAAATCAAGTGGAACCTTCGAATTGATGGTACCATCGTTCTTTCAGTCTACACTGTAAGAGCATTGTCCTATTACAACATTAATTGGCTGTTCACACCTTTCAATAACACTCTTTACATCACTTTTACTTGCACCTTATGAAAACAGATGCCCTAGTTCAATTAAGTCAAAGACACTTCCTTCTGTATGATGTTGTCCAACAGCTAAGACCATGTCTTGTTGCCTACTCCAATGGACCACCTTCAATTTCCTATATACTAGGGAATCATCCTTTCAATTGAATTGGCCTTATTTAACTAAGAAAAATGCTTTCAACCCATCTTTATCCTCTACAGATTCCCAATAGAAGAATGGCTCAATCTGTCTACTCCAATCAGGTTCTCCATGGAAAATGGACACATAAAACAACACTGACTGCCAATGGGAACCAATGAAACACTCCCCACCACTCTCAAACCCCAAAATCACTGAAAATCCCATCCTCATAAAAATCAGACCATTCCTTGTATTCATCTTTCCTCTTTCAATTATGCATCTCCTACATAGACTCGCAGGACCTTGCAGCGCTAAACAACCTTGCGTTGACAACCCACCTAAGCGAACAAACTCCAGCCGCACCAGCCAGGGAGACATCCAACTTGTACGGCTTTTAGAAACTTTCTGGGAATTTCTTCTAGGCGATCTATGGCATTGCATAAAAGAGCAGTAAAAAATCGGCTCTTTTTACATTCTAGGCACGGTTTCAGTTGGACTTCATTTTACTTACTTGTATTCAAGAAGTAGAGACGAGAGTTCACCTGGTTCGTGAACTTCTTTGGCACTGGCAGTAACACCATGCCAAAAAGGGACAAAAGGGGCAGGATTTACCCAACATACTTGTGAATTTCCATTGCTGGAGCTCGGTTTTGGAATGCAGTGTTGGTCTGTCTGGTATGGTCATAGAGCCTGGGGACTCACTTGAATAAGCATGTAGAGAAACAGAGGAAGCTCTTGGCAAAGGCCTGGACAACCGTAGTTTCCGTATTTAAGAAAATACAAGGCTGGTGGTGGCGTAGACCTCAAAGAAGTCATGGCTTCTAGGTATTGACCTATCTATAGCATTCTGTACTGGCCTAAGTACTGTGAAGTGGTACGATGGGAAACAGGGGATAAATACTGACTCAGCATAAGAGAGTTAGGCTCATTGAGCTGAGGGTGGGTTTTGTTTACATTTGTTGACTTTGTATGGAGACGAAAGACCAAGATGTAGAGTCTGTTCTTGCCATGGTTATATGGCATTTGAGGGTCCTAGGAGGAAGCAGAGCAGAGGCAAAGGCTAGAGTCCTGGTCGTTGGTTTGGTGGAATTCGTTTTATTATTTATTTAAAGAGATTTGAATTTTGGGTATTTACAACTTCTGTGAAAATTGGGTAATGTTCCTCATTTTATATATTTTGTGTGGATTCTGAGGTTCAATGTAAATACACATAACTACCAAAAGATAGCAAAATAAAAAAAAAAGAAAATATAAAAAATCGAACCAAAGCATATTCAAGCCTTTTCTGATTATTCTAGCTTTGTTTTAGAGGCCCCTTCTTCCTGTTTCTGTTCAAAGCTGGAGCTACTGCTTTCCTACCTCTCACCGACCCATCAACGTCCACCACAGCTCAGTCATTTCCAGGAAAAGAAGGTAAATATTAGAAAATTGTTAAAATGGGAAACTAACAGCATAAATATCTCAAAATAACCTTAAAACTGCATTTTCCTTATGTAATGGTTCAACTGTTGGAGCCTTCCTTTACCGCTCACTCCAGCCAAACTGAGGCAACCAAGAGGTGGCTGAAATCAACTTAAAGGGCCTCTTCGACTCTGTAACTCACAAAAGCAGCAGATACCATGTATAAAAATTAACTTCTTGAAGATTTTCGGTAACTTTGGGTACTCTCACTTCCATCCTCTCCTACTGCCATCCCATATAGACTCCAAGTAGCCAAAAGACGCCACAGGAAGCCAGAAACAGCCCAGACAAGAGCATAAATAGTCAACTTGACATCTTCTAAATCAAGCGATGCGCCAGATACAATGAAAGTACCCTTTGACAGCTATTGTCATCTAAAAATAGGACATATGGAGATATCTCTAACTCTAACTCTTATTTAATGGAATCTACAAACCAACGGTATGTCGGCCTTGCGGCCTCCATACCTGTTTGTACTTCGGCCTGCGGCCTACGTACTTTATTGCTATATGGCGAGCAACAGAGTCCTGCTCCTTCGCTTGTATACTGCCACAAAGGCCTCTATCTAAACCGTCTTCTTATCGTCAGCCTTCTCATACGTCAAGTCCTTCGTTCCAAAGATTCTCGACTTGATAAAGTAATGCACTTGCGAAAATGGATACGTCGTTGGGTTGTAGTCTCCGTCAGTGTACCACGACACGCAACCACCGAATGGCGAGCCAAACACCGCCGTGGATAACTGCTTCTGCGTAGTTTCAAACCACTGGTAGTAGGCGGCACGGCTCACGGTAACTGACTTGTATTTTCCATCCACAACAGGCTTGGCAACCTTGCCTACCCAGGCCACAGCATTTTCAATGGCAGAAACCACCGAAGAATGACCAGTGGCAGAGTTTGGACCAGCAAAGAAGAAAAAGTTGGGCGAGTCTCTCACCATGTGGGTCTTGTAGGCGCTAACACCTTCCTTCTTCCAGATTTCCTGGATGTTGATGTCGTTCTTTCCTGTAAGCTTGACACCGTTAAAGAAAGCCTTTGGAATGGAGTATCCCGTACATGCAACAATGACATCAGCCTTGGCCTTCTGGCCGTCCTTAAAGTAAACAGTATCCTCAGTGATATGATCAATACCAGTATCGTTAAGTTCAATCTTTGGGTTCCTAAGCGAAGGAATGTACTTGTAGTCGAAAATAAGTCTCTTGCAACCGAGCTTAAAGTCAGGAATAATCTTATCATAGTACTCTGGAGCGTACTTGCGGACATAACGCTTGCACAGCCACTGGTTCAAGGCTCTAAGGATTCTGGCAAGAGGACCGTTACCCTGGAACAAAGGATAACGCATTTCAGCGAAAACAGCCACAAACCAACGCAAAAGCACAAGCCCAATTCTAAACCTGCTAAGTGCTCTATAGATGGTGTGCAAGAAAGGAGGAGGAGGAGGCGAGATCCAGTGCTTGGAACGGAACACCTGGGTCACCAGGGCAGCGTCACACTCGTCAATCAAAGCAGGAACAACCTGAGCAGCAGAAGAACCGTTACCCACAACCACAACGTTCTTACCCTTGATAGGAACGCTATGGTCCCAAAGAGCCGAGTGCATGTAAGCACCCTTAAACTTATCCAAGCCAGGAGCCTTAAGCTGGTTAGGGTAAACCAAGCCACCGCTGCAACTAAGCAAAATCTGGGTAGTATGTTCAAACATCTGGCCCAGCTTGATATTAGAACCTTTAAGCAACCACGTGCTGGACTCCTCCTGCCAGTTAGCCTCGTGCACGACAACACCCAAACGAGACTTTTCATGAAGCTTATATTTCTTCACCACATTCAAAATGTACTCTTCCATCTCATACTGAGGAGGTCTCAAGGTCGACCAGTTCGAGTTGAGTTCAGCGAAAATCGAATACCACAACGCTGGAATATCAGAAGCACACCCAGGGTACGTGTTGGCCCACCAGGTTCCACCCCATTCCTCGTGCTTATCAAAAACAGCAAAATCTTCAGTTTTCCACTTGTTCTTACACATCAACGAAGCAGCAATACCGCCAAAGCCAGCTCCAATGATAGAAATTTTGGAGCTTGTTTTTCCACCGGTTTCGACGTGTCCTGGTAGAAATCCACGTCTGGACCCAAAACTGCGTTTGTATCTTCAAACTTGGCTCTGTAGCGTTCTGGGTCCTGGTGACTGCGTCTTGGGTTGTGCAAAAGGGACATTTTTTAAAAAATGGGTTGTTGGAAAAAATCAAAAAAACTCGAAAAATCGGCAGTGCGGTGGGCCTGCTATATATTCGAGGAAAGCCAGTTGCACATGAAAAGTGGATGCGCAGAGGAGATATAGAATCTTATTTTTGTGTTGACACTGGCGGCAGCAGCGGGTAGGTTTTGGGGGCATTGCATGCAGGATTTTCATCGAATTGCGGGGGCAGATAACCTTCACCTGAAAAATGACATACACGTATTTCCGGGCCTCTAACTCCGGAAAACAATCAAAAAAAAAACGAGGTGGAACAGGCATGGGAGATTAGGAGCCAGGGGCTTCGTCAGTATAAGTAGATCGTTTTTTCCAAGGAAAAAACTCACTTTATTTCACTTTTTCCTGAGATGCCCCATCGCGGGGGAGCCTCGGTGGACGGCTGGCTGCGAAATTTCTCACGTTCACGCTTCACGTAAACATGCCATCTGCTTACTTTTTCACGTTTTTCACGTTTTTTTTTTTTTTTTCTCTTCTGCAATTGTGGGTCGATCTTGTTCCTGATCCAAGAAGTCTCTGCCGCCTGGCGCTTTTTCGTCAAGGCAGCCCACAATGACCCGAGCCGTGCCCCTCATTGTCTCTTATCAGCTGTTTTTGTTCGAAGCAGGTGCAATTTAGATGTTTAGTCCAGCGGCTGCTTTGGCTGGTTTGGGCTGCTTTGGCATCGGATCTGCTTTAGCTCCAGCGGCTAAGCCGCTGTCGCTAAATATTCAGCTTCTCTATCATCAGCTCCTCATCATAATACTCGTCCTCGGCTTCCACAAAGTATTTCGCAGCCAAAACCACCAATGTCACAATGCACGTTATCCCGAATACCCGGTCAAACCAAGTATCTAAAAACTCTGTTTCTGTGTCTGCTTCGCCTTGGGGCGTAAGAGAAAGAAGCTTTTGCATTTGTCCACTGAGTTCTGGAGGAAGGTTGGACCTGATCATTTGGGCTGTGGCCACAATGTAGATGGCTAGGAATTCACTGACAAGAAGATGTTTAAGCCATGTTTTGGTTTGGGCAGTTAAGGTGGTTGTGGCAGCAGGAAGCACTCGTGTGAGTGTTTTAACAGTAACCAAAACGTTCTGAAGAGAACAGGCGAAGAGGGATCCTGAAAGAATGAAACTCACCTGGTTCACTAACTGCTGTTCGGAGATTGGAAGTTGTGTAAAAGTTGTTTGGATAAGTTTGGCGATCGTAATGGCCAAGGCATCCTTAGTCTTCATACTCTCCAGTTCCCAGAAGTACCTGGACGGAATCCGAATGAAAAGCACACTAAGAACCCTGTAAACACAGTAAAACGCAAAAAGAAACAGCACAATGGACGCCACTTTATCTATAGTCTGTGAAAGCGGTGCTCTTTCTTTGGTACGCACAAACTTCTCCACTTCCTTAGCCACATCGTCGTAAATCAGCTCTTTAAGCAGCTTAAGCGAGTCAATCTCCATCGTAAGCTCCTGGTCTTCAGGTTTCAGCCTGGAAAACGCCGAAAGACTAGCGAAACTCAGCACTTTATTGAAAAGCTTCTTTCCTGACCCTCGAAGCCCTTTCAACAGCCTTACGCCAGGCTGCTCCAGTTCGTTATAAACCGACCCGCTATTCTTCGAAAGCACATTCTCCAACTCCTGCTGGCGCTTGCGAAGAAGCGACTTGGTGTTGTTATACGATTGAATATGGTCATTCACGGTAACTTCATTAACAAGCTTCGCCTCGGCCTTTCTCCGTCTAGAACGTTCCCAGAACCATCTAAACGGCGTCAGCGTCGACCCCACACCCGATAAAATAGCCGTAAACGTCACTCCAGCAAGCACAATATCGTTAGTGATGTGTTGTAAAAAAGACCTCGAGTCCTTATACCCCGGTTCCTCCAAAGCATGGGCCAACGAGCCCACCCTGCCCAAAATCATAAACCAGGCAATACACAAGAGCGCCGTCACGCCCCATTTAAACAACGCCCCTGGCTTGCTTGTATCCAAAGGTGGAGATAGGTCCTGGGTCACATAGAGACTGATAATAAGAAGCGGCTGCACCACCGCCACAAGCACCACAAGCAAACGAATCGCCCACTGAAAAAGCATTGGATCTAATTCGATAAACCCTGTTAATTGCACCATAAGCGCAAACGCTAGTTCCAAAGATATGGCTATCACCAGTGAAAAGAGAGCTCCAGCAGTTCGGTGCACGTACTTCTGCCGTGCAAAAGCGTCGTTCTTATGTGTATATATTTCTGAGCTCTCGTCGTCCACATCCACCCGTAGAAGCTTGCATCCGTGCTTGTAGTTGACTTTTTCAATCTTTTCATTGATCCTGGCCTTGTTCTTATACAGATTCAAGTGGGAGTTTCGAATGAGGTCGTGGTTGAATATAAATTTGTAGATCCATGCAGAAAGCACCGGTAGGGCGACGGCGGCGCCTAGGATGCTGGACATGGGAGAATGGGGAGGAAAAGTGGGAGTTGGAAGGTGGAAAGGTGGAAAGTCTGGGTTCTGAATGTATGGTGATACTGGTGTGCAGGTGGGAGGTAGAGGGTTGGAGAGATGTTGGTGGAAAAGGACAGGGGAGGGTGGTTTTGGGAATTGGAGGGTCGATTTGGGGTAAGAAAGGGGGTGTGGTTATGGTGGTACGGTTAGATTTGGGGGAGAAGGGGAAGTGGTGGAAAGAAGTGGGGGTTTTGGGCGTTTATAGTGGGGGAAACTGAGGGTCTGGAGAGGGAAGGGGAAGTGGACAGGGAGGGCAGTTCTGGGCAGAAGGAAGGATTATTATGGGTTATTGGGGGAAGGAGAATGCGTTAATATTGTTCTTGGGGATTTTTGAGGTGAAGAAGGGGCAATTGGTGGAGGTTATGGGCTTCTGGTGGTGATAGTATGGGGATGTAGAAGATGTTCAGGTAAATTGACGAAAAATGGGAATTTTTGAAATATAGTTGCATATTTGGAGTCCTAAAAATCCGCTTAACACAGGAAAGTACTTTCGTTTTATTTTCCTTCCCTCTGGGTCCTGTTGACTTGGAGCTTCTGGTTCTTCCCTCTGGACTGAATGGCTGCGAAAAGCGCGCTACAGCGGGAAACAACAGTCTTCAGCTATCTCCACGCACAGACACGACCAGACAAATCCAATACCACCACGTTAACCAGCGGCCAAAACTACCCCAAGACCCACTCTCCTTTCTTTTCCTCCTTCAATATTTAACCGAATTGCTGGGCCCTTCCATCCACTACATCCCCCACCAGCTCACGTGACCACATCAACGAAAAATGTGAAAAACCTGGAAAACCAAAAACCTCCATTCCACCTACCTTCCCAAAGCAAAACCCCCTATAAACCCCAGCCAAAATGCCGCAAATGCGTTTGAGTGCCGAAAAGAGGATGAGGAAACATCTCCTCGAACAACTCAAGGCCCGTAAGATCCTCGGCGCCAGAATCGCCCAAGGTTACAAGAAAAAGGAAGACTTGATCAGATTGAACTTGGCTCCTCAAGTGTTCATGTTCAAAAACCTCTTTTCTGGCCAGGTCATGTACTCGCAAGTGCCAGCATACCACCAGGACCAGATCAATGCGCTGTTCCCACGTCCGAACTGGGAAAACAGAAGACCAGCCAGAAGAAACGATCTCTGGAAACTCATGTGTGTGGCTTCGTTTTCTAACTATAACTACGCTATTGCTGCTTATAACGGGTTGATGAAGTTGAGGCAGGCGAGAGATATCCACCAGGCAAAGGAGGCCAAGCTGATGAGAAAGAAGAACGATGATGGTAATACATGGTACTGGAGTCAGTTCAGACCCACGCATTCACAGGAAGCCGTGGCCGACTTGGCACATGTCATTGACGAGTTTGAGTTGGAAAACACCAAGATCCACTGGGAGAATGTTTGGAGAAAGGGAGATGACGCTCACTGGAGAATGGACTTGGCTGAGCACGAAACGTTACCTGCGTTCACGCCCAAGTTCCAGAGCATTGTTCTTGACGAGATGAGATTGAAGGGGCTTGATTTCGTTCTGGAGTTGAGAGCGGCTGCCGAGGAGGAGGCCGAGGAGCCGTTGGAGACGATGGAGACGTTGGAGAAGGAGACGCAGACTGTAGCATAGAGTTCTTGTAAATAAATGGGATACAGAGGAAGGTGTAGGGCAGGGAGGAGACGATTAAGGAGAGGAAGGGGGAGAAGAAGGAGGAGGAGGATGAGAAGGGAAGTTCTGGTTTAAGCTGAGGCAGAAAAGAAGCATACAGTGGATTTGCAGCCATTTTTTTTCGTTTGAAAAGCAAGCAAACTGGTGAAAAGGGTGGTTCTGGCAGGGCCCAGGAGGGCCCATGTGGACGTACGTCGACGTCGTCGACGTCGTTTCGTCCATTTATCGGTAAAATCAACCGCCAGACATGACAACCGTTATTCACAAAGACGCTTCCCAGAGGGCACCAAAGAGGCTCTAAGGGAATAATGACTACTTGTTTTCCCCCTTTTGAAGGTTTTATAGGCAAAAGAAAGCCCCAGGAAGTCTTCTCCTTCAATTGTCATCCTTCCACTGCTCTCCATCCAATATCCTCCCATCTCTTCCAATCCATATTCCACTTCCACCACTCTTCGTATCTGCACTTTCCTTAAACGTCCAAGAAGTCGCCAAGGCATGAACCTTCGTCCCGCTACGTCGAACAAAACCAACTCCTTCCAGACTTCCTTTATAGTATACATTGTACCCTTCCAGCAGCCAACCAAGAAGAACCAACAACAAGCAACAAGCAACAACCAATGGCAACCCAAAACGGGTTGCCGACGTTCTGGAAACCGCCAAACGGAAACTACAACCAGGGTGGATGGAGTCAGCGAGATATCGTAAACTGCCTCAAAACCAGTCCACTGGATGAAGTTACACAAAACGGGAACTAGACTCCAACTAGACTCCAACTAAAAAGGTTAAACAGTAAGTGATACAAGGAGACGGTTACTAACTGAAATAAACCAAAAAGAAATCTTTTTAAAGCTTTTTCTTCATTTTAAGTATCCCATTCTTTCACCACCTACCTCCTTCCATGGTTCCGAGGAAGTGACATGTAGAACTGCTAGTACCGGCTTGGCATTACATATCCTTTGATGTTTGTGTTACTCAGGTATTCTTCGATCCTCCTTTTGTGGTTGATTTCGAAGGAGCAGCTCTCCAGAGGTCCAGCAAAGTTCAGTTGTCAAACACAGTCAAATCTGACTACCACAACCCACAACTCGCCCAATTGACACTCCACCACTTCCATATCTTCCCTACTTCTTCAAAAACTCCCCTTCTCTGCTTAAGCGAAGTACCTTTCGTGCAAGCAACTTCTACCGAGATGTGCCCGGTCGTTAACGCAAAGCTACGGTTGGACCTTCTCTGATAAGAACCCTTCGTGCTTTCCGCTTCCCAGGAGGTCTCGTGGCGCCTCCCAGGCCTCCCAGAGGTATAAATAGAGGCAATTCCCGCCGTTTTGAATATCGGTTTTCTTCATCATTACCATGAAGTTCCTGATCTTGTCTATACCTGCGTTACTTGCAACCCAAGCAGCAGCAGCAGTTATCCCATTGAACGGCGAGTCTGGCGTTGTTTCCAACGTCCAAACCAAAAGAACCACATCCTTCAAAAGAGAAAATGGCCGTGCTCCGTTGCTCAGAGTCGCCAAACCGGCTCCTTCCAGGTACGTCGTTATCTACAACGACGATATCAGTGCTGAGGATAAGCAGAAGGACAAAGAATGGATTTCGGAAAACGTGGACCAGGCTGTCAAAAGAGACGCTATTCCAGACGGCGACGACGACCAATTGGAGTTCTTTGAGGTCGCCAGCGTGAAAGGGTACGCTGGTCATTTCGACCAGCAGCTCTTGGACCAGATCCAGGAGAACCCATTGGTCAAGTACGTTGAAGAAGACGAAGAGCTTGAAGTTGCCAGCATTGTTACTCAAAAGGATGCCACTTGGGGCCTTGGCAGAATCTCCAGCCGTGAGATTCCTTCTGAGTCGAATTACGTTTATGACGATGAAGGTGGAAAAGGCGTCAATGCTTATGTTTTAGATACTGGCATTGCTGTGGACAAGAAAGAGTTTGAAGGCAGAGCTTCTTACGGTGCTGCTTTGGAGTTCCCATGGAATAAAGGTGATATCCTTGGCCACGGTACACACGTAGCTGGTACTATTGGTTCCAAGACATACGGTGTGGCCAAGAAGGTGAATATCACTGCAGTTGATGTTTCTACGTTGATTGGAATCGTCCGTACGTCCAGAGTCGCCCAGGGCTTTGAATATGCACTTAAAGACCACCAGAAGAAGGTTGCAGCCAAGATTCCAGGTTTCAGAGGTTCTACGCTTAACTTGTCTATTTCTGGCTTGACGGCTACTTATATCACTGACGCTGCCAACGCTTTGATTGACGCTGGTATTCATATTGTCGTCGCTGCTGGTAACGAGAACATGGACGCTTGTTACTCTTCTTCGGTGAACTCAGACGCCATTGTCGTTGGTGCTACCGATAAGAACGACGTCAGAGAGATCCACTCCAACTTTGGGCCTTGTGTGGATCTCTACGCTCCAGGTGAAGATATCGTCTCTGTGAGCCATCTCTGGGGATCCAGAACCATGACTGGTACGTCCATGGCAGCTCCTCACGTTACTGGTATGATCTCGTACTTCCTTTCTTTGCACCCAGACTTGCAGTCCGAGTTTAACACTAATCCAGTTAGACCTCGTGATCTTAAGGCCCAGTACCTTAAGCTTGCTACTAGAGGCAATGTTAAGGATATTTCGGAGGATACGCCTAATGTGTTTGCTTATAATGGTGGCCAGGACCCCAACCAGATCTGGAAGCTCTAAACGGAGAGGTTCTAGTTGAATTAAAAGTTTTGAGAGATTTATTGAGAGTTACTAAATGAGTTCTATTAAGAGATATAAGAGATTCTGTTTCGCTTTGTGAGTTTTAGAGATTCGTTTATTTTAATATTCTGAATTAGAAAATGTCAATTGGTGTCTAAAAGATGTAAGTTACATATTGGAGATTTAGAGTAAGGACCTTTAGTAACCTCTATAACTTTAAAGGTAGCTATAAGTAATGTATGAATAGCTACTATTTGAGAGTCAGTCTATAACGCCAATTGGTTAACTACTTAGGATATTTCATTATTGACTTCCCATAATATGCTTATATTAAATGAGTTTAGTAGTTAAGAACTTAATGAACTTAGCTAAATCGAATACATGACTGCTACAGAATCCAATGGCCATTTCTTAAGCTTTCTGTTCACCATAATTGGAATTCCTGTTCTGTCATTATTCACATTCATCAACTGGTTTTGTGTTCTATTATACTCTCCTCTAATTTACAACGAATAATTCAAAATTTACTATATTTCATAATACTACTTTATCAGAGTTAAGGTAATATCTAATTCTGGTTTAGAAACAGCACCAAAATACTTGAAAACCACCCTTGACTTCCAAAACGCCTATTCTCCTCCCCTTGACATTAACTTCCCCCTTCCACTTTTGTGACCATAATGACACAATATCACATCCCCATTACCCAAAAGTACTTCAATAAATACAGTTATGACCCAAAAGTGCTATAAATAAACACCAGCAGTTCCCTTCTACACTTGATAAAACAAACAGCTTTAAAATATAAACCCTCTTTGGCTACGAACTAAAGTAAAACAACTTAACAACTCGACATTAAAGCATCGTAAATGGCATTCTTTCAAACACCTACTCCAACAAGACATCCTCCCACTTGAAGTGGATGTACTCAGCGTCAATCTTTTCCAACAACTGAAGATACAAGGTTCCATCTGGGTCAGGAATAATCTTCTTGCCGTCTGTCAACTGAGGGTGGTTTAAGTTTCCATCTTCGTCATACAGAGGTGTAGTGTTATCTGAGATAACAAGCAAACCATCATCAGTCTCCAACTTGCCATCTGTCAAGTAGGTAATATCATGGCCAGCGTCGTCACGGTAGCTCTCGTAAGGCTTGAAGAAGCCGTCTTTGACGTTGATTTCAGATTTGCCAAAGAACTCAGGGCCCTTGGAGTCGACCTTGATGATCTGGGCGTTGGCCACAGCGAGTACAGCTAAAACAGAATAAAAGAACTTCATGGTGGAGAGAAAAGACAAGTTGGAGAGAACCTGTATTTATAGGTTTGGTGATGGAATAGATAGCCAATGATGCACCCCTGGAGTATGTACTCGGCTATTTCTTGGCCCTGGATGGTTTCTTGGCCCCACAGTAGATTTATTCGTCATGACGTCAAACGAGGAGGGTTTGCGTTCTTTTAGGAAGGGGTATTTTTTATTTTTTTTTTTGTTTGATTTTGACACATTTGAGGGGGTTAAGCGAGGTCTCGCTTAACAGTTTAGACACTTCTCAAGCGTTAGTCTAAAACCATAGAAATGTCAAGTCAAAGACATTATGACGTAAGAAGCTGTTTTGACAGATTAAGCTTTCTTGGAAGACATAGGGGTTTAGAAGGTGAAGGCACAGCCAATGTAAGGATGCATGTTTTGTGGCACAGAAAGGGTTTTTGCTATAAATAGGAATAAGTGATATGATGTGGTTTTTGGCTTTGTGGAAGGTTTGGTGAGGAGTTGTGGGTTTGTGGAGTTGCTGTGGTGGAAAGATAGGGGAAGTGGAGGGGAGGAGAGGGAGAGGACGTCAGCTGCTGTTCCAGTGATTTAGAGAATTTGATGGGAAGAAGGGAGGTTGATTGGGGGAGGGCTTTGGTGGTTCTGCTCAGTTTGGTGCTGCTGGGAAGATGGTAAAGTGTGGTGGTGGTGCTGGAAGCCAGGACTGAGAAGGTCCACCAGGGTCCATTGATAAATGAGGTCTTATGGAAAGAGGAAGTTTTGACGGTGGAAGAGACTTAAAAGAGACTTAAATTGAGCTACTGGGATTACTCAAGTATGAAGAAAGTTGAGAGCGGCGTTGGAAGTCACTTTGAATGGTCTCAGTTCTTCATCTGGTAAGTGTAAATGGTCAAAGCCATTTCTTGTTAATTTTCGATTCAAATCTTTACTGATGTTTGTTAGCAGTTGCTTATTCATTCTTTTTCTTGTTGGACCTCAAAGGGATTAGGTAACTACATTGTTCATTGGTATAAGTCTTAACTAACTGAACAGAGAGAACATCATACTATCTAACCAGAACCACCAGGTTTTGAAACTTTGTTACCATGACCGATTGACCTAAAGAACTGCTCTATTTTAGCGGCTATCTTTACAAGGAAGCAATAAGAGATACATCAGAGGTTTCGTTGGTTAACAGTAGTATCTTACTTCCTGAGATCAAAGCTCAACTGGACCACTACACTATAATGATACCTCCAACCTCTCTCAATTCAATAGTCAATACCTTTTTCAATTCTACATTTATCTTGACCCATTCATTGTCAGAATACGCTAACTTAACGTGACGCCCCTAGTCATGTAGAGTCTAAGGGTACACTTACTCTGTTACACCTTTTACTCTAATCATCCTTTATCCACTATCACAATTGTCTATTTTGAGGCTCCTTAGTGCCCCCCCTTGTCATTAAAATCATGACCACTGGGTTTGTGGTCGTTTAGAATATTATGTAATTGGCCAAACTGAGTTGGTCATTGTATCATACATTACATCAGATAACGCTGCTAGACATATGACCTATAAATGGAAACCACAGCCTTCCAAGATCAGTCATTTTTTGGAATTGGTTATGACGAAATCCAATAAGTAACGCAAAGCGGTATGTCCATTCACAGCCGCCAATGTAGATAACACTACTCGTCCACATAGACATACCTACTTGTTCAATTTTAAATCAACAAGAATGTGACAACGTCAAAGAGAGCTTCTATTTCTCAGGAAGCCCTTTCAGGCCCTTTCTTGAATATCATCGGTGAAACGTAGAAAGTGGAACCTTCCCTTCAGACCAGAACTACAGATTTCAAGAACTGATAGTAGGTTCCAAGAGTCTACTTCCCAAGAAAAGCCTTCTAATTAGTCCCCAGAAATAACCAAACTCGTATAAATCAACCTCTACATTCCCATTTCGTCCCTTTCGCTCTCAGTGCATCCACAGTTCTGGTCCACGAAGCACATGCTGGTGCCTTTTGGCGCCTCGGCGGCTTCCAAGCAAAACAGAGCCGCCGCCGTACGATCTCGATCAAGAATTTGCCTATTGCATAATCTTGGTGTTTTCTGATGCAAGAAATTGGGTTAGTTCTGTTACGGATGGTGCCATAACGGTGGTGTAATAGAGAAGTAAGAGAACACAATTGGATGAACCAGGGATGGTAGTATCTTCATAAAGGCTGAATTAAGCACTGGATTGTGTTTGGATAATAATATTAGGAGATGCTCTAGGAGCTCGATAATGTACTCGTTGAATATGTATAGAGAGGCAGCAAGAGCAGTAAGTAGATAGACAACCAACAAAGAAAGCAAATAAAAGTGATAGTGGATTAAGAGAAGAAACACAGTAAAAAAGGAGTTCTAAACCGTCATTCAGTATCAATGAAATTTAAAGAGTTGAAGTTTCAAGAACAGTATCAGTAGTTCTACTGAAAGCCTTATGACTCTCCCAGCCACCAAGCACTATAAACTTAACCGCTATAAAACATTAGACCATAAAAAAGCCATAGCATTACTTTAAACCCCAAACCAACCAAAATCAACCAAAAACCATAGAAAACACATCTCACCCAAAATCCAGCCCTCAAACAACCACTAACTCTGTGGCTCCAACCGACCTTCACCCAATTACCTCTTAATTCCAATTTTTTTATTTGTTGTCTCGTGGGCCTTTCTTCTTTGGGAACCGGCGCCGTTCCAATTTAAAAAAAAATGCAGAATCCACAAACAACGAAAAGTTACACAAACCCAAATGTAAACTGATAACAGGCCCTGGATCCACAGTTGTCTCAGGGAAGAAGACGAAGACGAAGAAGAGGAAGAAGAAACAGAGGAAAACGCAGAAAACCAGCAAATTCAGGGAAATTCGATGAAGTTCAAGTAAAATCAATAAATTCATAAAAAGCAAAAAATACCTTTTTTGTCTTCTTCTTCTTCCCTTCTTCAAATCTTCCTTCACTTTTAATTTCCACAGTGGAGCCACCGCATTTTTTCAAAAGTTTCCAATATTTCGCAACCACCGCTCACTCCCAGCACTGTGGCTCCCCAAACCACGAAAACTCCTCCAAAGTTCCAGAAAATTCACCAAACCATCACCTCCAGCTCACCCACCACCTCAAGAAATCCTTAATATTTCTTCTGTCATTCCTGCCTTGGAAAAACCGTCTACTGACCTCCCCCAAGAAACCCGTGCACCAGGCAACCTCAGCTGCCTCCACCACATTTTCTCGCTTTTCCCCCTCGTCTCGATGCGCCCACCTGCCTTTTCGGGCCACCACCGCTGCCGGGCCCGCCGCCGCACTTTTTTGCCAATTTTATATATAAGCGATGGAGGAAAACAGAGAAGAAGAAGGAAAGGAAAGAAGAAAAGAGGAAAGGAAGAAAAGTGAAAATTCAGATTCTGAAAAAGCCAAAAAGTGGAATTTAAAATACTGAAAACTGAAATTCAAAAACAACCAAAACCAAAACCAGAAACTGTGAATTCCCTGACTTAGTCATCTGCTGCTTCGTCATCTACCATCTACAACTGCCGCTTCGTCATCTAAAAGTCCATCCACTTTCTTCATGGACTACTACTACCGCCGGCTGATGGGCAACGGCGCCGTGACGTCGAAGTTCAGGATAGCTCCACAGGGCGACGATAAACCCAGGGTTTCGCTGCCCAAGATTGTCCCGTTGGAGAATGGCGCTACTCATCATCCGTCCAACTGTACGAGGTGCTATAGACTCAAGAAGAAGTGCTCGAGAACGTACCCGAAATGCTTGTATTGCTTGAAAGCAGGGTCTGAGTGTGAATATGTGGATAGAAGAGGCAAGAAGGCTTGCTTGTGGAAACCAGATGATGACCTGACGGTTCCGGCAAGTGTACCTGTTCTGCCTGTTTCACATCCCAAATCGGTGTCTATAGCGTCGTTGGTGCATTCGGAAGAAACAGAACAACCGTTTCAGAATATCGATCTTCCGCCGACGAAGAAACTGGCGTCGAAAAGCGCTGTGGCGAAGAAAATCAATAATAGGGCTATTGCTAGACACGCTACGCTGGCGCCGCCAAACTTGCTGGACGAGTTTTTGGTGGTGAAACCGATTGCCGACCAGCTGCTCCCGCTGGCGTTTACTAGGGCGTATTTCGCTAGTTATTCCTGGCGGTACCCGGTGGTGAATAAGCTGAAGTTTGAGGAATCGTTTATTTCGATCTCGTTTGCTACAGAAACGTTGGTTTCTTTGGAAGTGTACTTGGTGATGGCTGTGGGATGTATTGTGTACGATTGCAACAACGGCACGTCCCATTATAATCGGATTTTCAGCGATAAGTTGATTGAGTCGATTATTGATATCATTACTTATGATCCGGAGATTGACACGCAGTCAGCGACGCTTTTGGTGCTCCTTTGCATCTACGCCGTCAACGCCAGCAACATAGACTTGGCCTGGAGTATCTTGGGCTACCTCAACCGAAGCATCATCTATAAAACAGACTTCGTGGGTACGTCCAGAACCGGTTTCTCGAATAACATCTTCTGGGCTGTTCACAATCTCGACAGAGAACTCAGTTTAATGCTAAACAAGCCCAGCCAGTTTGTGCCTGTTGCCATTATCAAACAAAACGCAGACTTTTCATATCTCGAAAGTGATGCTAATCTAGCTGCGCTCATGACCAAAGCCGTGGAACTCCATAAACTACAAGACCGTGTCTTGTCGCTTAAGCTTGGTCTACAGGAAAATACCAAAGATACGCTTCGACAGTTGTCGTCAGATTTGGAATCATGGAGGGTTTCAGTGCTGCTGGTTGTCCATAACGAGTACTCAGAACTGCCTTTGCTCACCAGAGTCATTGGCGTGGTTCATTTGGACTACTACTACTTGCTTATTGAGATTGACCAGCTTTCATCTACAGAATCTTTCCAGTTCACCCTCCAGTTCCTTTCGAACTCGTTCAGTTTGCTTCTTAATGAACTGTCAAACAAGGATGTTTCGGGAATCTCGCTCTACCTGTTCTTCTGGTTCCTGAAGTTCTTCAAGGTGATTGACTATAACTTGCTGTCGCTTCTTAAAACACTCAAGAATGAAAACCTCCCCAGAAGCGATGTCAATCACCGTATTGGAGACTTTAACGGTAACTTACAGCTTATTGTCAACCTCCTCAAGTACTTGCTTAATAGCTCCCAGAGCCCCGCACAGTACAAAGGCAAGATGACCAGCTGGGTGACGAGATTGACGCTTCTTAATATCAAGCTCATGGGAAGCAACATATTGAGCGTGGACGACGAACAGTACAAGGCGTTGGTGGCCAACGTCGATGGAATCCTCAACGATGAATAATTACATAGATCACGAGACACGATACGGTTAAGAAGTGTAGGTGCTTTTGGGGAACGGTAATTACAAGAAGCTATAGAAGTAGGTTTTTGGGTTTTGACGAATTGAGTGGTTTTAGAGATATCTTTTTGTTGTTGAGAGAGTTTGTAGCTATTTTTAGAAGCTCTTAGACGTAATGAGAGCATTTCTGGTACTTCAAAACCTATTTAAACTGTTACTGGTTAATTTAGAGGTTTTTTCGTTGAGAAGTGGCTCTTTTTACTCACCTTCCTCTGAGTTTATATGGTTTTGTTAGCGATTTGTTACACTTTCACACCCGTACCTCAAACTGTCACCACTGCTCCAGAACCACTAACCTTCCAGTATTTGTATGGCAATTTGGCTTTTTTGGTTTTTTTGGGATTAAAGTGTTGGTATTCGAAGGCCTGGAGATTTCTGGAAGTTTTCAAAATTAAAAAGGAGTGGATGTGGCCAAAAATAGGATCTATGGGATTTAAGTGTTAAGAGTAGAAAGAGAGATGTCAAAGTGAACAATAAATAAACAAGAAAAGAGCATTTTAATTATTTAAAGAGACTTCAGTTAATTTTTTAAAAGCCTTTTTCTTGTTTCAATTAAGAACGTTTATAAGTTCTAATAACTGGTTGTAGCTTCCAGTGAGAAACACTAAGTGAACTAAAGTAAACTAAACGCATTAAAACAATAAAAAATGGGTTTCTGGATAATCATAACCATCGAATATAATCTTCTATATCGACATACTCTTCTTTCCTTGAGAAATTGAATGAACTGTGGTTTCTGATTGGACCATTTGCAGCCACTTAATGAGTATACCAGAGAGCATATAACTACAGTTGTTGGGTTACTTTGATGCTTTGTTTTTGAGTAAAAGGCGACTCAAAACGCCATAGTCGGTCATTTGGGAAATCTAGTATACTCTCTGTTTACATAAATAGACATGTATTGGTTATGGTACCATACTACTTATAAGCCATGGGTGTACTAAAGTCCAGTAAAACCACCACATACTCACCAAACGTCAACATCTAATAATCAAAAAGATAGCTTATTTACCCAAGATAAATAAAAGACCTTCGTTTCCAATATGTCCTTGTTTCCTGTCGTTTGCTGCCTCAATAGCTTCTATAAACTCAGTTTACCCCACCAAAAGGCAACCAAATGTTAATAAAACAGCTCCAAATCAAACAAGGCAATTAAAGTAGGTTGCTTTTACCTAATAAACCACAAATTGGAGATTTCTACTTGGTTTACCGGTGATGGTTCATGAAAGTGTGTTTGAGAAACAACAAACCTCCAAGTTTCTCACCCAATATCCCACCATATTGCGCACTTCAAACTTTATAATATCACCCTCAAACCACGCAATCCAACCCAATTTACCATTCCTTCAAAAGCTCCCCAATACCAAAGAAACAGCTCAAAACCTGCCATTTCATCTTCACTTTTCTCACTTTTTGCAAGCGAAATGTTACATTTTCGCACCCGTACACCAGACAACCTCAGTCGTTCAGCTCCCCACAAACCTAGTCCATTTTCACCTTCTCCAATGAAAATGCCCATAGATAAAAGCTGCAAAATTGTTGTAAATTTCAACAAAACCCACCTAAAACTTCCAAACCCGCCGGAAAAATACCTGAAACCTCTCAAAACCTCTCAAAACTTTTTAAGACCCTCTTAAAACCCATAAAATCCATTTTTATTGTTCTTTTTTCAAATTTTTCAAATTTTTCACCTTTGCATGTGTTTTTTCAAAAAAATCCATTCTTTCAATTCCAGCCAAATACATAAAACCAACAAAAACGGCGTTATTTTCTCGTATTTTCCAGTCACGGCCATTAAACATATTAATTTTTTTTTCTTGGATTTCTCCATCGTTTTTCTCCGTCTCCCGTTGATTTGCTGCCCTTGCCAAGGGAAATGCATTGGAAAATCGAAATCGGTCAACATTTCTAAACCAAAGGGAAGGGGACGTAAAAGAGACGAAAATTTAGAACAAAACAATCCAAAAATGAAGAAAAACCGACGCTTTTTGGTCACTTTAACTGGCCCTCTCTCTACCTCCAAAGAGCCTACTCTTCATGAACTAAACTCCCACTTTCCATCTTCCCCCTCGTAATAATCAAACCTGGAGATCGTAAATGGCTTACCCTGGCTTCTTTCATTGGCTGGGGCTTTGACAGAATCCACAATAGACACATTTGCCAAGACCCTGGCTAAACGCAGAAAGGGGTCAGATTTTGATGAAATAAGCTGGAAAAACCTGGCTTTTTTTGGCACAAACAAACCCGGGGCCCTAAATCAGCCTAATGCCGTTGATTTCATTCACTTTCCATTGCTTTCGTTCCCCCCTTCAATGGTGATTGAAAAGATAATGCAGCCGTACAGGAGAATATGCATGTTGGTGCCGTCAAAGGTGCCAAAAACGCCTCAAAGTACCCTTTATTCATTTTTATTTCTTGGCCATTCTTCCATTATCTCGTTTATCCAATCAGGACACATCTGCCTGGTCTAGCGCCAGTTTACGAGCCCTCCAAACCATCCATTCTCCAAACCATGCATTTTTCATTCTTCATTAATCCTATAAATCACCAGTAATTCCATAAATCCATAATCCTAAATCCATAAACCTCTTCTTGTCATGTCCCTCTCGTCCAAAGATAAAGAGGTGTTGACGAAAAACCAAACAGCTTCGGCTGATCCTCTGGACACAGAATCCGTTTCCAGTTCTTCCCTGTTGGTTGCAAAATCGTTTGGGGTTCGTAAATCAGAAATCATTGTCGAACAGGTCAATACGGTTAAAAGAAAAATCATCTTCTTTTTTTCCGTGTTTCTTTGTTTCTACATCATCAACGTTGAAGGTGATGTGCTTTCTGTGTTTGTGGGATACGCTACCAACGACTATAAAGAACACTCGTTGATGTCTACGGTGAGTGTTATAAGTGGAGTGGTTGCTTCTGGGTCGTTACCGTTCTACGCTAGACTTGCTGATACTTATGGACGTCTTGAGTTGTTGAGTGTTTCGCTTATATTCAGAGTGGTGGGTATCCTCATTCTGTCCAGAGCTACCAATGTGCAAAAGTATGCTGGAGGAGCTGCGTTGATGAGTTTTGGCCACTCAGGGACGATGATTCTTTTGCAGGTGAGTCTTTCGGATGCTTCGTCGTTGAGATGGAGGCTTTTGGCTATTGGCTTGACGTACACTCAGAGTATCATCAACACATGGAGCACTGGAGAGATCGTGACTGCTCTTTTGGGGAACACTTCATGGCAGTTTGGCGTTGCCATGTGGGCCTTCATCACGCCGTTGTTCTTTGCTCCTTTTTTTATTCACTACACTTACCTTACGCTCCAGGCTGCAAAGACAGATAAGTGGAAACAGGTGAACCACGACCAGAGAAGGATGTTCATTGAAGGATTGCCTTCGGCGGGACGTTTCTTTGATTCGAACCTTGAGAGAGTTCCAAATACTGGACTGTTTATGGAGAGAATCAAAAATAAAGCAGAGTATGTTGGCCTAGCGCTTATCCATAACGTCAAATTAGTCTTCTGGTATGTGGACTGTATTGGATGCGTTTTGATAGCTTGTGTACTTGGTCTTTTGCTTGTTCCATTGACGTTGGCTGGCGGGACATCGTCCAAATGGAAACAGGCAAAGATTATCGTTCCCTTGGTACTTGGCGTACTTCTCATTCCAGTGTTTGTCGTCTGGGAAACCAAAATCACCAAACGTCCTATGGTTCCATTTAAAGTGATGAAGAACCGTGGTATTTGGGCAGCTCTCGTGGTTAGCATTCTAGACAACTTCGTCTATGCTCTTGTCAATGGCTACGCTTACCCTGTTTTGCTTGTGGGCATGAACGCTTCCACTACAGTTGCAACCAGAACGCCTCTGTTGAATACGTTTGTTACAGCCATTACTCTTTCAATTTTGGGGTTCGTGGTTGGCCGTGTAAGAAGAACAAAAGCGTTTATTCTCTTTGGCTGTGCTATGCTTTTCCTCTCCATGGGTCTTTTTGTCCATTTCAGAGGAAGCAACGATGGACTTCGTGGGAAGTACTACCGTGACGGTATTGCCGTTGCTATGTGTGTTTTGGGTTTCTCCCAGGCCTTTTTGAACAGACTTGTGTTTGTTTCTGCCCAGTCTTGTACGAACCATGAGTATATGGCTACAGTGATGGCTATTTTTGCTGCTTTTTACCGTGTGGGCCATACGCTTGGCGGTGCGGTTTCTGGAGCTATCTGGACCCAGGAAATGTACCAGAAAATTAGATCCAAAATGGTGGAGTTTGGCGTGGACGACTCTTTGGCTGAAGAGGCTTATGGGTCTCCATACACTTATATCGAGACGTACAAATGGGGCACCAACCAGCGTAGGGCTGTGAGTATAGCGTATGCTGAGATCCAAAGGGCACTTTCGATTACTGGGCTTTCGCTTTGTGTGCTTGTGTTGTTCTTCTGTATGTTCTTGAGAGACCATCGTTTGACAGATAGTCAGAACTTGGACGACGAGAACGTGAAGGATGAAGAGTTGGAGAAGGGCAAGACAGCTGCGGATAGAGTGAAGTCGGAGGTTGCGTTTACCAACGATAAGGATTACATTTTGGATTTCTTGAAGAGGTTGGCAGGAAGGAAGGTCAAGGAGTAGTGAAGAGGGAGGTGGTAGAAGAGGTTGTTCATTAATCGTGAATAGAAGTTGAAGTGAAGGAAAAGAGTTGGTGTTGTTTGGAGTAAGTATTGTAATTGGTAGGTATGTTTGGTGGAGAGAGAGGTGGTTCGGGTTGTGGATGAAGTGGGTTTTCAATAATGATCAAAATGCTATACCTAAAACATTCATTAATGTTATTTAAATAGTGTGTGAGTAGCTTCGAATAAGTGCTTTATAGTTATAGTGGGTAGGCTGTAACTTATAGAGATACGTACCAGAAGAAGTAGAACTTATACTAGAGAAGTAACAATTAAGGAGAGAATGCAAAGAATAAAGGTACTCTTCAGTTCAATACTAAGAGAATTAAGTGATTAGCTATTTAGTTCTCAATAGCTCTAACAATTTTGGAAGACTAAGTATAGTATTTCACTTCAGTACCTCTCGTCACGCTAGCTCCTCATTACAACCAACAACCTACTTCCATACAGCTAACTTAACAAATTTCATTTTTAATTCCAAGAAAGCCACATTTTTAGTTGTATTTAATATGAAATAAGTTTTTATCTTCAAAACGTAAGTTCAAGTAGTAGTATGATTACCACCTCCAAGTCCACCGTCTTTATACCACCCATCCACCAAAACCCCATAAAATCACCATCTTTTTCTAACAGCCGGCTACCAAAAATGCTTGCAAATAGAGCTTAATCGAAACTCATTGGTGGGAAATCCAGGTAGAAACTACCAGTAGGAATCCATTTCTTCAGTCTATCCATCCTCTCATCACCAAGTACATACCCAATATCAACCAGCTCAAGCTTTGCATCTACACTAACTTCAGTAAGCCGTTATTTTGAAATCACTTATTTTTTCTGTTTCGTCGTTTTTTTTTTTTGCCTTCTACCACTGCTGATCATATAGTGTGTGAATGCCCGGTTAATCAAACAGCTCCAGCCACAACCAACCACCGTTCCAAAGCCACCTAAACACCCCAACTCCCTCAATCAGCCCAATTCTACCTAAGCAGCTCATTCATCAACTACAATGAATTACTTCCAGAAACGAAGCCAACAACCATTAATTGATACATTGAACAGTTACATATAGTACTTAAGGTCCAATGGCACCTTCTCTTCACTTCCCCATAAGATCTTCCCAAAAGTCGATTCTTACTCCCAGTGCAAACCCAAACCACCACCAATTCAAAATTACCAACCTTCCTTCCTTCCTTTCCATCCTCCACCTCGTCCACCACTTCTCTCCCTTCCTCTTCTCACTCCCACCAACCTCCTCCAAATCCTCCACCAATCTCCACACCAGAACCTTCCAAAACCCACCTAACCCTTCCATGACCTCCCCCAGCACCCCAAAACAACCCTCCGACCCTCCCCCTTTCACTACCACCCCCAAACTGCCCTCCCTGAATGGCTGCAAAATCCATATCCTTCCACCCTCCCTGCATACAACACTCCCAACCCCATCCATCTGGTCTGCGAAAAATTACCAACCTTCTTCTCCACATCTACTCTTCCTCCTGCCATGGCTTCTGGAACTCCCATTTTGGCCCTTTGCCTGTTGATATACTGGCTTTCGGGCGGCCGGACGACGGTTTTGGCAGCAGCCTGGTTTGCTGTTTTCGTCCATAAACAGAAAAAACACGACCTGAAAAGTTCTCCAATCACTGAACCGGTTAAGTCATCTCGCATTATGGAGGTGGACTTTACCAATGCGTTTACGCCAGAGACGAAAACGACGTTTCCGAAGACGGTGCCGTTGAAGAAGAAAACAAGAAAGACAAGAACTGCCAAGGTGTTTAAGGCGAAACCTGGGAAATCTGTTGGTGGTGGTGGAGGTGCTGTTTCTCACCTTACGGCTTCTCTGGTGCACTTGGAAAAGTGTCCAGTGTACATTTTTTATACTACACTTACGGGGCTGTCGCTTCGGGTGGCCAAGGCTCTTCACGAGAAGATTGCGGGTATAGATGGCGTGGAAGTGCCGCCTCGGTTGCTTTCGCTTGACGACGATGTGGACGATTTGGAAGAGTACTTCCTTAGAACGCCCAAGAGTGAAAACCCACCTGTTTACCTTTTGGTGCTTCCTTCGTACGAAACTGACTCGCCTATTGACTACTTCTTGGAGCATCTTACAGAAACGTACCAGGACTTTAGGGTGGATAAGTATCCGTTGCGTACGTTAGCTGGTTTTGCTGTGTTGGGCCTTGGAGATTCCGAATCCTGGGGCGGCTCGCAGTTCTGTTACCAGGCCAAATCTGCTGATAAATGGCTTGGAAAGCTTGGGGCTCGTCGACTCTTCCCGGTGGGTGAGGTTTGTATGAAACATGAAGGTGAACCAAAGACCCAGGACTGGATCAATGGGTTCCTGGAGCTTTTGGTGGATGAACAGCCTTTCCTTTTGGAAGATGATCCTGCTGCTTTTGATAGCGATGCTGAGGAAGCTGAAGCTGAAGCTGAGGATGAAAAAGATGTGGTGGATGTTGAAGATATGGGTGCTATTATCAGAGCTTCCAAGAATAAAGATAGCGCTGTCATGGAGCCTAAACAGATGGTTGCTGAGGATTCGCCTACTTACAAATCGCTCACAAAACAGGGGTACACTATCGTGGGTTCCCATTCGGGCGTGAAGATTTGTCGTTGGACAAAGAGTGCCATGCGTGGCCGTGGTTCTTGCTACAAGTTTGCTTTCTACGGTATCAAGTCTCACTTGTGTATGGAAACTACACCCTCCTTGGCTTGTTCCAATAAGTGTGTGTTCTGCTGGCGTCACGGCACGAATCCAGTGGCCAAGCTGAACTGGAGATGGGAAGTGGATCCGCCAGAGAAGGTTCTTTTTGGTGCTCTTGAAGGTCACTATAAAAAGATTAAGCAAATGCGTGGTGTTCCAGGGATCCAAATCGACAGATTCCAGGAAGCCTTTAGGGTCAGACACTGTGCACTTTCTTTGGTTGGTGAACCTATCTTTTACCCCCACATTAACGAATTCGTTGGTATGCTTCACGAACGTCACATCTCGTCTTTCTTGGTTTGCAACGCACAGCATCCAGAGCCCTTGGCCAACCTTGCCAAGGTGACTCAATTATACGTCAGTATCGATGCACCTACCAAGACTGACTTGAAGAAGGTCGACAGACCATTGAACTCTGATTTCTGGGAACGTCTCATGTCTTGTTTGGACATTGTGAGAACCATTCAAAGCCACCAGCGTACGGTTTTCAGACTTACTTTGGTCAAGGGTTTCAATATGACTGAAGTGGAGAGTTATGCTGATATGGTTGAAAGAGCCATGCCTTCGCAGATTGAAGTTAAAGGTGCTACCTTCTGTGGAAGCTCTACAGGTAACGGCAACCCACTTACCATGCAAAACATTCCATTTTTGGAAGAATGCAGAGACTTCTGTCGTCAAATCACTGCTGAGCTCCAAAGAAGAGGCCTTGATTACGAACTTGCAGCTGAACACTCCCATTCCTGCTGTATTTTGATTGCCCACACCAAATTCAAGATCAACAATGTCTGGCACACGCATATTGACTACCCCAAGTTCTTTGAGTTGCTTGAAAGCGGCCAGGAGTTCTGTGACTTGGACTACATTTGTGAGACTCCAGAATGGGCTGTTTGGGGCGCCGAAGAAGGTGGTTTCAATCCAAAGGACACACGTTACGACAGAAAAGCTGAGAAGCTCAAAAAGAAGCAGGCCAGAGATGACGCTGCTGCCAAGGCATTGCAAGTCCAAAAGGCCGAGTCCATCAAGGCCACCACCAACGAGTTTTCCGAACACACAAGGGAACTTTTTGTATCATAGGTTATTAACAGGGAACAAACTGGCAACCAGGGCCAGATATGGTGATGAATGTTGTAGGTGTAGAGGGAAGAGGGAGTAGAAGGTAGGGAGACAAGAGCATTTTATGGTTATTTTATTTTAAGCGAAGAAGGGTAAAATGGTATGAAAGCCATGAAATTAAGAAAGTAGCTAAAAAACTGTTATCTTCATTAGGTGAAAAAAGGGTTCTTGGGGTAAATATGGTATTTGGTGGTAGCACAGTGCATTTATGCTTATAGTATATATGCCATGAACACTACTTCAATGGTTTTAAAAGAAGCAAAATGACTCATCAGTTGTTCAAAGCCTCCGTTTGACTTTTAGAGAAGTTTATTTTATTCGATGTCAGTCAATCTTGGCCAAAAAAGGTATACACATAGATGTATGTATATACTTCTGAAGCTACAGACTACTTGTAGAACAAGCACACTGATTCCCCAATTAAGCCAGTGAAATTCTTAATAAGAACTCACTAATATACTTGTTCATTCAATTCCAGTCATTTTCACCAAAAACGGTATTCATAATAATCTGAAGCCTTAGTTATAGTATCCCTGTTTTTCACTGCAAGCTGCCTACCATAGACATACCCAACGTACCAAACCTCCACCTTAAACCTCCAATTCTTTCCCAAATTAACATAAAAGACCAAATTCCATTAAACCCGACCAATTCATAAATATATAAAAATCCATCTCTTTTTGTTACCTCCCATTATCCTTCCCTCCCTGTCGTCCCTGGCCAACCGTCCAGTGGCCCCATAACCAACCACAACCCCCAGTCCGTTGCCCCACCACGTTTCCTATAAATACCAGACCATTCCCACTAACCTCGTCCCCCTAGAAACCCCATTTTTCACCCCAAAATAAAATTTCCATCCACCCATACTTCTACTTCTTACGTCCCTCCACTCCCATACTTAAGCCATCCAGTACTGGAAATCGCACCTCCCTCCAACTACAACTACTCCCACCAACTCCCAAAACCTCCTCCAACTCCCCCACTATGCCCCCCATTGCGTTCCTTCACCCTGATCTCGGCATTGGAGGCGCTGAAAGACTCGTCGTGGACGCCGCCGTGGGCCTTCAGGACTTGGGCAACGACGTGACGGTGTTCACGTCTCACTGTGATAAGAGCCATTGTTTTGACGAGGTGGCGTCTGGAAAACTACGTGTGAAAGTGCATGGCGACTTCTTGCCGACCCAGGTCCTCCAGAAATTCCATATTTTGTTTGCTATCTTGAGACAGTTGTTCTTGGTGGCTACGCTAGTGGTGACTGGCGAGGTGAGAAAGTATGATTACTTTGTGGTGGACCAGCTTTCGTTTGCGGTGCCTTTTTTGTCGGTTTTTTCGAAACCGGAGGCGAAGGTGTTGTTTTATTGTCACTTTCCTGACCAGTTGCTTGTGAGGAAAGGTGGTTTGTTGAAGAAACTCTATAGGGTTCCGTTCGATAGGATTGAGGAATGGACTACGGGGACAAGTGACCAGATCGTGGTGAACTCGTCGTTTACGAAACTGATTTTTCATAAGACGTTCACGAATTTAGGGTATGTGGACCCGAAGGTGATTTACCCGTGTATTGATAAGACAGAGACGGTGGATCCAGATGCAGAGAAGGAATTGGCTGAGTTTTTGAAGGGGAACAAGTTTTTCCTTTCTATAAACCGGTTTGAACGGTTGAAGAACGTGCCGTTGGCGATTAAAGCATACGCTAAACTTAAGGAGCAGCACCTGGGTGAAAAGCTTCCGAAACTTATCATTGCCGGTGGTTTTGACCCTCGTGTGGCTGAAAATGTCCAGCATCTACGGGAACTCGAGCAATTGTGTGATTCCTCGGGCCTCAAACATAATACGTTTAGAGGGAGACTCGTGGTGATGCCTACATCTGTGGAAGTGCTCTTTATGCCTTCTGTAAAGACATCTTTGAAGAATGCCATGCTTAGGAATACAGAGTTGCTTCTTTATACGCCTACATTTGAGCATTTCGGAATTGTGCCTGTGGAGAGTATGTTGAATAGAACGCCAGTGTTGGCTATCAACTATGGTGGACCTTTGGAGTCCATTGTTAACTACGACGGTTCCAATTTGGACGAAGCTACAGGCTTCAACCGTGAAAACGACGTGGACGCGTGGGCATCTGTTTTGAAGGAAATTGCTTTCTCCAGTGACTCCGAAAAGAGCAAAGTCATGGGTGAAAACGGATACAAAAGAGCTACTTCTTTATTCAGTCGTGAGGAAATGAGCGAAGCCTTCTACCAGGGCTTGCTCGATGCATCTAAATCAACTGCCGATAAAGGCACTATATACAATTTGTTGGCGCTTTGGAAGATATGGGTCGGTGCCATCATCATTGCCGTTCTGGCTGTGGTCTATAAGTTGTTGGTTTAAGCCTAGGCGGTTTTGAAGATCGACTTGACCAGTTTCCAGAAATCCATCTTTTCGGCGGGGCGTTCAATCACTTGGTAATGGCTTCCAGAGCCGTATGAGCCTCGTGACAGGTCGAAAAGACCAAACATCGAGCTGCCGCCGCCCTTGTCGACTGGACTAATCTGACGAATGGTCTGTTGTCTCTCCACCCACTCATCAACCAACGCCGCAATGTTTTTAACAACTGCATCATACAGCATATCAATCTCTTTTTCTGCTGTCAACTTCCATTTATGTAAGCTGGTCGACGGACACTGCAAGTTGTAGTTGCGGATACCTCTATTCAAATCTGCCACTTTGGCAACGATATATGAATAGTTTGAGCGACGGAAAGCAGGATAGTAAATATCCTTGGAAAGATCTGGACTGCCAGGAGCCACTTTCGGTAAAAGATCACCTTTCAAAGTGCCATACTTCTCCAGTAACCTGGTGATAATAATGGTAAACCACTTCTTTTGCATATCAAGACGAAAGACCTGCTTTTCCCTTTCGACGCCCTGCTGACTATCGATCCAAGGCGGCAAACAATCCTGAGAGTTCAAAATCTCATTCACAAAGAAGTTCGTGTCGGTGCTGTTGGCCAATCGCTTTCTATCTAGAGGTTTCCCTCTTACAGTGTCCATATCTGAACCATTGAACTTTCCACTTTTCTGGTCGATCTTAGCGTTTATCCGTGCATCTGCAAGCGAACTAATCATGCCAATAGTCGTTCTAGGCGACGTGGCATCGATAAACATCGACGGTCCCATCAATCGTTCCTTATACATTTCACGAAAGTTATCCTTTTCCACCTCCTCTGGTGTTTTCGTTTTCGACACTTTATAGTCCAAACTGGACTCTCTGGCATTGGCAATCCGTTCCTTTGGAGGCACTGGCGGCGTGATGATGGTCTTTTGCCGTGGCATGGCTTTGGCCTTGGGAACACTATCTACTAGCATTCGAAGAGCAGTGTCTTCCACTTTCTCTTGACCTTTCCATGGCGGGTTCGTGATCGTATCAGCAAGTTCACGTGCTTCTTTTGTTCGAAGACGATTTTCACTTTTCACATATGCTAGTTCTTTCTGGTACTTTTGCTGGAACTGTTTGTCTGCACTGTCTTTGGAGTACTGTGCGTATAACTGGCGAAGTTTCGGGTCCTGGTCTATTAGGGAAGTTGGAGCCGAGGTGACTTTTTCATCTAGGATTTGCTGGAACCGCTCTGCAAGAGCTGATTTCGAGTTATAACGGAGAAACGCTCTGGAGGCCATGGAGGCGTTGATGTTGGTTCTGGAAAGCAGATAAGCGATGTGGATAACGGCGCGTGATGTATGGTCATGTGATGACATTTGATAATTGCACCCAATCAAGGGGATAGTGCCCGGAGAGGGGAGGCTTTAGGGGCTCTCAAGAAGATATATTAAGGGCTTTAATTCTATTTGTAAGGGAAATTATGGGAGCATCTTGTTTAGGGGTTGAATCAATTTGAAATATTACACGTGCGTATCTCCACGTGACTATATTTGAAATTCGGCTTTTCCTACTGTTCATGCTGTTCTAACAGCCCGGAAAAGTAAATACCATTAAAGAGAACTAGATAAACTTGGATAATGGTTTTCTCTGAATTTGCAGACCTCCCAGACGTGTTTTGCCTTATCATGGCCGTGTTCAATAAGGTAGTTCCTGCAGGATTTAGCCTATCTGTCCAGCTATCCAAGGACGGAACCGACCCAGAACCCTCCAGAGAAGTCGATTTTCCATTCTAACTTGATCTTAATGGATCTACTCGTTTTGGTGCCGTGGAATTCTCAGTTTTTCAAAAAGCTTACTCCCATACTGAAGTAGCGTACTTCAACCAGTCATGGTTGATCCAAAAAGCGTTGAAATAAAAGTAGACGATAGAGCGTGTAAGTAAGGATATCCAGTAGTATCCAGTGAAGTTTAATAAATTAAATACCCCCCTTCAAGCAAAACAGTGCAGTTTATATCACCACCAGCCAAGGATCCATCCCATTCTTCATCACCACTGTAAGAAGCACTGGCCATGCAAAACAAGCCTAGAAAGCAACGAACAAAATTACAAACATCATACGGCTTACCGCATTTAACCAGCCGCCAACGTAGTATTACCAGAATCTTCTCACTATTGCTGCCACCACTCACCATCTGCCCTCTTACTAATAATGCACTCACCCAGAAGCACCTACAACCACTCACCATTTCCCCCAAACCCAACCAAATCCAACCCCAAAAACAACCTTAGCCACCTTCTTCCACTTAACCAACTTCTTTAAATCCCCTCTAGTGCCCCCACGCCTCATATCCAGTGGCTCCCTCTGGTTGTCCATGTTCATGCACCATTTCCAAATGGCTGCGAAAACGCAATACCCTCACAAAAGCATGAACTTCGAGTAAGAAGTGACGAAACACCCCAGCTAAAACCGAATCCCACTATGAATTTTCCAAAAATAAATACATTTCCAAGCCACTCTACATTTCCAAAAACCACTACCGAAAAAAAAAAAAGAAAAACCACCACCAACAGAAAATACACCTTCTCTTCCTCCTCCCTCTTTTTCCTCACCATCCACTGCCTCCACTACCTACCAACTCTTCACTCCGCTGCGTTCCGTCCATTCCACCACCTCTCCACCTCCACCTCTCCATCTCCATTCCGTTTTCTTCTTCCCCTGAATTTCCAAACCCCAAACTCCCATCCCAAGGCTCCTAACAGTCTCCTTTCCCTTCTCCTTCCTGATTTGCTGGAAACTGCCTGGCCTGCACCAACCTCGAGGTCTACTGGCTCCACCGGGTCCATCTCGTCCAGATGGAGTTCCAATCCGCACCCGCCCCTGCTTTATCGGCTCGCGCTGGTAAGAGCCACAAAAAAAGCGAAGGCCGTTTACGCCTGATGATGATTGAGGTTGGTTTTGAGTCACAAAGGGAAGAAAAAGATGAGGAAGGAAAGAAAAAACAGAAAATGTAAAATGTAAAAAACAGAAAACAGGAAACACTAAAACGTAGAAATCGTAGAAATCTTAGTCTGTAACCTCCCTGGTGTCGTCTACGGGAACGTTACGGAAACCTTACGGTTTCCTGACGGTTCCCTTGACTATCAAGCGCGCTTCAAATTTTCAACTCCGAGTGCTACCGACTTCCATTGGAGTTCACGTCTTTTCTTGACTTTCGTGTCTTTCATCCTTCTTTAATCTACTACTGTCTCCATGAAGTGGACTCGTCTTGCTGTTTCGGCGTTGGTTGCGTTTGCTGTGGCTCTGCCTCATTCAGGTACTACTCCTAATATCGCTTTGGAGGAAGAGGCTAATGAGGTGCTGTCGTATAAGGCTGCGGCGAAGTTGGGCGTGAAACCGCTTGATAGTGAGGATAATCAGCCTAAGGTAGCTGGATCGCAAGATCCAGCGGCAGCTGCTGGTGGTGCTGGAGCTGTGGGATCCATCGGATCTGGCTCCGGCTCTGGGTCCGAAGAGGAAGCCCACGACGACCACGCTGCCTCCTTCTACATGGCGGTGTCTATGATCGCTGTGAGTGAAATTGGCGACAAAACGTTCCTTATCGCTGCGCTTATGGCCATGAAAAACCTGAAACTCGTGGTGTTCTCATCGGCCTTTTCTTCTTTGGCGGTGATGACCGTCTTGCTGGGTATAGTGGGCCATGCTTTACCTACACTCATTTCCCAGAGGGTGACGCAGTTTTTGGCGTCGGTGCTTTTTGTCATTTTCGGTGTTAAGTTATTAAGAGAAGGTCTTTCGATGTCGAAAGAGGCTGGTGTCGATGAGGAGTTGGCTGAGGTCCAGGAAGAGCTCGCTTCTTCTCATATGAATCACCAGATGGAGAACTTAGAAGCTGGAGGAGGCGGTGATGAAGGCGTGGCTCCTGTTAGAAGCAACCAGAATAAAACATGGTACCAGGACGCTGGGCTCCAGATCGAGAACCTTGCGTCTTTTATTCTTTCACCAGTTTGGATCCAAGTGTTTGTCATGACATTTTTGGGCGAATGGGGCGACCGTTCTCAAATTGCAACCATTGCCATGGCTGCTGGCCTGGACTACTGGTTTGTCATTCTTGGTGCCGTTGTGGGCCACGGCATCTGCACCGCTGCTGCTTGTATTGGCGGACAGCTCTTGGCCACCAGAATATCCATGAGAAACGTCACTTTGGGCGGCGCCGCTGCGTTCTTTGTGTTCGCCGTCATGTATTTCTACGACTTTTACACTCACCCAGAGGGTGCAGCAGCAGCTTCGGCGGCCGAGTAAGTACCCGACAGGACAGGAGAATGGGGTACGGCTTGCCAGACGGATGGCAGGTGTCGGCATTAAATTATAGAATATCAAGTGCTTGCTAGGAGACGGGGGATTGGCAATAGGGGAGGGTTACATTTGGTAATTGTTGAGGTATTTAAATGGTACGTTTATGATGATGTATGATGTAGTGAGGGAGTGATTGGAAGCGACAGCAGGGTCAAAAGAAGCGACAGGCAGGCCTTTTATAAGTTAATTGAAGGCAATCAGGATCGTCTTTTTCCCTGCAAATGGAATTGTCATTCATGATATGATTACCTTCGGCCAATAAGTACACGGTTCATACGATGTAATAATCCCAGAAATTACGCTTCCAAGGTCTAATCACCACCCCTACTGAATAACTCCACGGTTGATGAACCGAAGCACAACATTAGGGGACATGGGGGTCTTTCCACCGCTAACTTCACTGTTAAGCTTCTCTTTCTCCTTATCTGCCTCTTTCCGAGCCTCCTCTGCCTTCTGGCCCTCGTCTGTCTCCATAAATTCCAACTCAGCTTCCGTATGGAACCCTTCAAACGTGAATTCATCCTCTAGTTCCTTCACTTTCGCATAACACCACTCAGCAAAATCGTCATCTGCGTGGATAGGTAACTTAAACTGGTCACTTTCAGCAATAGCAGCGTCTATCCATTCGTCCACCTCAGGAAGCGGTTTCTTTCTCAACAACGTCGTCACAAGCCCTTCATGTTGTGTAGTAGGAAAAGCAGGAAGTGGATACACGTTCGTTGTCTTGAGTGTTTCATCGTTAGAGTCCAACCTAGCAGCAATTGTTTGTAGCTGCGTTATAAGCACCTGAAACTGGGACTGAAGATTCGAATACGACGGAAGACGAACCTTGGCCGGGTTCCGGTTATGGAGGTTGATCTGGTCAGCTAGTTTCCTTAGCGACTGGTGGACCTGACTTAGTCTGTTTCTGATGAGTTCAAGGGATTCGGCTGGAATTTGCGTATTCACTTGCGGCAGCGGACTGGGTCTTTGTGCCTGTGCCGGTGGCTGTCTTTGTAGTTTGTTCATGGTGTGGGTGAAGGAGGCTGTAGTTGGTGCTTGGTGGTTGAAGATGGATTATCAGTGCGAGGCATATAAGAGGTGGTGGTACTTGGTGGTGGAAGAAAGGTAGTAGAACGAAGGTTGGAGTATTTTCGGTGAATTAATAGAAGGTTCACACATTTCTAATAATTGTATTTGGTTTTTAGGGATGTGTTGTTTGGGTCGTTGGTTGGTTGGTGAGTTTGGGAATGGCTGCGAAATACGGTTAAGTGCTTGTTATGGTGGAGTGGAGGTGTCGTAAGTATTTGAAGAAGAGGGATGAAATTTATATTAAACTGGATTTATATTGATTGAGGGAGAGGAAATGAACTGAATGGATATACTGTATTAATAAAATTGTGTGGTTGGGTGGAAATGATGTATGGTTATGGCTTCTCCAGTGGATCAGATGCTCACAAGAGAGAAGTAGTTGGCCATGAACGTTGGAAGATTCAGAAATAGCGAATGGTCACTTAATGTTGTATATGAGTTCTAGAGATATAAAACAAAGCATTCTTTGGCTGTCTTTAATTTGGTTCTATTGCTATTTTGATGGACCTACTGGCTATATATCTACTGAGGAAGGTTGTCAGAACAACCACTAGAAAACGTAAACAGAACAAAGAATAGAAAGTGAATAATAATCTTCGTTTCATTAGCTTTAATTGAGACTTTTTTATAGTTTTTGAATCCAAAGGAGATGTCCATGTCATATCAAGCCTTATCTACTGAGACCATAACCATGTAGAGTAGAAGTCAACCAACAACCAGTATACCATCAAAAAAACAGATTAATCTCTCGAGACCCATAATTTTAACCACAATGAAGTTCGTATAGAAACCACTAAAACAATATGAAATTAACTGAAGCTCTTGGACTACATCTACTCTACGCTCTGCTTCCACAGAGACACCATATATACATCTCCTGAACCGTCCATTCTTTCAAAATCAAACTTCATAGCAAAATTCTCCAACCTCTCAGCAACCCAAAACACCCTTCCTTTTCCATCCCCCATCACTTTATCACCTCTTTAACTGACCCTTCTTCACCCATTTTGCACCCATTTCTTAACGCGCATCTTCTCCATACATATCAACTACACCTTCTTCACCACCCATCCACTGCCAGCCCAATACCAATTAACTTCCAAATACACTACTTCCTTACTTCCATGATCCGCTCAAATTGGAGTCTCCAAAAGGAGGTTCGCCAGAATGAGCTGAAACAGAAACAGAAGATCCAGCAGCGGCAGAAACATCAACATCAGCTCGAGAAGCTTAAGAGCGTTGATCCTATAAGACTATACTTCCAGATCGAAAGGCTTGAAAAGGAGAAGAACGATGAGAAACGGTTGAAACTGCTTAAAGACGATTGGCTGTTTATACGGAAACATAAGCTACATGCTGATAAGCTAGATGGGTTTCTAGAACAGCAGAAACAGAAGAAAGCTAAGATAGAGAAGGACCAGCGAAGGCTCTGGGGGAATCAGAGTGTTTACTTTAACCCAGAATTGAACCCGTTGGGGAAGGTTCCGGCTGGTGAGGATGGAAGTCTGTTGCCTAACTTGACTGCCCCACTACGCCATACAACGAAGTACTCTCCTGATCCGCTAATACGGGAGTTGGGTATTGCTTTGCCGGAAGGAGAACCACCTAAGTTTTATAAATCTCCCCAGAATACGAAGATCGAGAAGAAAGAACCAGAAAAGGCGCCTCCCAAGAAAGAACCTAAGCCTACGCTTAGAGCTCCCAGAAACCTAGATATGGACAGTGACGATGGCTACAGCTCTTCTTCAGGCGACGAACATACACCCAAAAAGTTACGTGTTCAGTGAAGAACATTTATGCACAGATGGAAAAATATATACAAGCTGAAAAATATGCAAATGTGTCTTCACAAGACCGATACCCTACCTTTTTCCGAATAAACCAAACAAAATGAAAGGGGAGATTAACTCTGCGATAAGAAACGAACCACAAGCTCCCAGGTTCCAAACATAATGATGGAGTTGGGCACCGTACGAAGCAAATGTGGAGTCAAGCCTCCATACATGCTGACAAGCCCTTCCTCCTTGATGATCAAACGGAAACATTGTACAAGTCCCGTGTACTTTAATTTTCCTGTGGCCTCCACAGGTGCCTGTCTCAATCTAGTACGGACAACCTCGTGTGGGTATGTGATAAGGGAGGCAACGAATTTAGCAGCACCAGCGGCACCCGAACGGGCACACCATTCGTAAATATGATCTGAGGTGGTTTTCTTAGATTGGTCAAGACCGTGTCTTTCGAGGGATTTGCGGTTGAGGAAAGACTTCATCTGTTCATACAAAACCCATTGGATGGTGGATTCAATACCACCCAAGTAAGATGCACTTAAACCTTTGTACAAACTGCGGAAACCTTCGTTTTTGAGGATGTAGCGAAGACAGTCCCAGGAGTTTTTGTAGTGTTTTCCTTTCGTTTTATCTAGTTGAAGTCTTGTTTTGATCATCCAGATAGGGTTGGTTGCTGTAGAAGTGACAAAGCCAGCACTAATACCTGAAACAAGATGAATCCACGTCGCTTCGTTGCCGTTATTAAATTGACTCGAGACAAACTCCTTAGTAGCGCCATAAGTGAAGAAGTTGATCGATCTGGCTGGAATGACACCCACAAGGTTAGGACCCAAACCTCTGAAAAGAGCCTTGGGACCTTCGATTCTGTATATCTGGCCAATAACGCCACACGTCTCGCTAAAGTGCTGGGCACCTTTGATCAATGGATTGCTCGACTTCGGTGCCTTATTGTAACTTCTGTTATACACATCCGATTGAAGTCTAGTCTTCACCACATCCAACGGGCACGTCGCAATAGCACCAACCATGCCGCCAACGCCGCCAGCAACAAAATGCACCCATTTAGGCGACAGTTTCGTCACATCAGCAGCCTGCTGGATTTTCACATCCATGGCCTCTGGCGTGCGGGTAGTGCTCGATTTTTCATCTGACCCAAGGTACCCAAACGACGTCTGGGCATCTTTTTCGAGCTGTTTCATGGCCCTTTCCTCCTTCTCGTTCATTTTCAGGATTTGCAGACGCCAGTGGTGTTCTCTTGCGGTTTGGGTAACTTTCCAGAGATTTTTTTCCTAGCGTTAGCTTGCCTGTCCTGCAGAATACCCCCATACCGCCTTTCCCAAGATGCCATCGCCATCTCCATCGCACCTCGCTTAGATGCCCCTCTGCCCCTCAGAGAAGTGGAAAATCTGGGAAGATTTGAAAACTTTTGGAAACTGTAGTAGACATGATCAGGAGAAGTATCGAGGTTTTTTGAGTGCACAACTTATATTGTCTTTTGGGGCTTTTCATACTTCAAAAGTGGGTGTTGGTGGGCCTCCAACCAGTCAGAGGCCTCGCGTTATAAGCACTTGGGGAGGGAAGTATCAAGCTTATTTAAGCGTCTTGATGAAATTGTCGAGGTTGTATTCGTCTTCATATTGGGACTCGTCCCAGAGCTGCGTGAGCTCGCCAACTGCTTCAGAGGGGATGCCGCCGCCAATCAACTCGTCGGGCACCTTCTTGTCCTTCTTCTCGTCTCCACCGTTTTCAATCTTGGTGGCTTGTTCGTCAACATCGAATAAGTCTAAGAGCTGGTTGGTATCCATCAGCGAAAGACCGGCGTTCTGCTGGTTGACAATTGTAGATGCGATATTCATCTTGAATTTCTGTAGACCCATGATCTTCTCTTCTAAAGTAGCCTTGGTGATCAAACGGTAAACGTTAACAACCTTCTTCTGTCCAAGACGATGCGCTCTGTCCATTGCTTGGAGATCGTTCATAGGGTTCCAGTCGTGCTCAACAAAGATAACTGTGTCTGCACCGGTCAAGTTGAGACCCAAACCACCGACCTTGGTTGTCAAGAGCAAAACATCAATGGAAGGGTCTTCGTTGAACTTTCTGACAATCGCCTGTCTTTCTCTGGGGTCTGTACGACCATCAAGTCTCATGTACGTCACAGATGGCATGTGCTTCTTGAACAACTCTTCTTCAACAATATCCACCATATCCTTGAGCTGACAGAAAATAAGAGCTCTGTGTTCAGAGATCACTCCCTCTGAACTCACAAGCTGCTGCTGCTGTTGCTGCTGTTTCTGCTTGCTCTTGGCTTTCGAACTGAAGTATTCACTGTCTCCCACACCAATACCACACTCAAGCAAAAGGTTCTTCAACGACTTCAACTTAGGTGCATGCTCGATACTTCTAAGATCAGACTTCTTGCTTGCCAAATAGCTAGCAACCTCTGCGGCCTGTGGATGGTTCTGAGTGATAACTAAAGCAGGGTGGTTGCACAACTTTCTCATGTACTGCAAAGCTTGGAAGATATGCGTCTTTGGTGGTTCAGTGGATGGCTCAGCAGGCTCGTCGTTCGTAACTTCATCTTTAACAACAGACTTCTGCTTCTTTGCAAACTCCTTATAAAGCTTCTTCTGTAAATCGGAAAGCTCACAGTAGTAATCTTGAATAATCTTTGGTGGCAAGTCGGATAACACCTCCTCCTTCAAACGACGAAGCATAAATGGAAGCACTTGTCTGTGAAGAGATTCCAAGGCCAACGCACCAGCCTCCTGTTCCTTTGAAGAAGTCTTACTGTTTCTGCTAGCGGCAATTGGCTTGGCGAACTTCTCAATAAACACCTTTTCCACACCCAAAAATCCAGGCATCAAAAAGTCAAACAATGACCACAATTCAAGGACATTGTTCTGGATAGGCGTACCAGACAAGATAAGTCTATGTTCAGCGTTGATTCTCTTTACAGACTTCGTCAACTTCGAAGCAGAGTTCTTGATGATATGACCCTCATCCAAAACACAGTAGTTGTATGAGTGACCAGCAATAACCTCAATATCGTTACGACAAACATCGTAGGAAGTCACGACAATATCAGCAGAAGGAATCTGGGCACGAAGGTTAGATCTAACCGATGGACCTCCAGCGTAAACAACAACCTTCATAAACTCAGCATACTGGTTCATTTCTTGCTCCCAGTGACCAGTCAACGAGGGAGGACAAACAACCAAAGTTGGCAATCTTCTAAACTCATCAGCGCCAGTTTCCTTAAACTTTTCAGCTCTCATGTGGTGGTCAGAAGCAATGATACAAATGGTTTGCAACGTCTTACCAAGACCCATATCGTCACACAAAATACCGTGAAGGTGGTATTTGTTCAAGAAAGCCAACCAGTTCACACCTTCTTGCTGGTACTTACGCAAAGTGGCTTTGATAGCAACAGGAAGCTCGAAAGGCTTGATCTTGGTTGGATCCATCATTTGCAGGATAAACTCTCTCTCCCTGTCTCTACCTTCCAAGAGATCTTGAGGCATATCTGGAGGATCAGGGATACCAGCTTCCAAAGGAACGAGCTTGATGATGGAGGCGAAAGTAGTACTTGCTAAGATTCTAACATCATGATCAGAATCACTCATTCTACCCAAAACAGGCACAATAAGGAACACAATATATGGAAGAATGTTAGCACCCATGGCATTGGAAACATGGTAAATCGCCTCAGTAGCACCCTGACGCTCACGGAAGTTACCAGCGTTATTAAGCATAGGAATGATGTTGCGAACCAAGAATGGGAAAGCCTTTGCGGGCATGACAGAACAAATGGTTGCAAAACATTTTGCTGATGAGTACCGGAACACACTCAATTCATACTTTAAGCCAGCAAGCAAACGAGGCATCTGTTCAGCGATCTCAGGATAAAGAGTGGAGCTCAATTTAGGAAGAACTGCTCTCATTACACCCAAAGCATCAACAATACTTTGTCCCAAGGCATTGTCCTTCGACATGTCATCCGAAGAAACAGTTTCCATTGATCCAAGGCTACCAAAGAGAATCTCCTTGAACTTTGGAAGTTGAGTGAACACCTCCTCCTTATAAATGTTGATAACCTCATCCAATGCAAGCAAAGCACCATTTCTCTTGATTCTTGCTTCATGCACAGCCTTCTCATGAGCAGCAATATCAGCAGGATCCGTCTTTGCTTCTTCCTTTCTCAATGAGAGAATAGCATCCTTGAAATCAGAATTATGAACAAACTCAGGCACTTCAGACGTGTCGACACAAAGGAAGGAACAAAGGTTCTTCAAGATCTTGTCGGCAGCACCCACCTTGTTGTTTTTCTTGAGCTGATCAATGAGGGCAGCAATGGAAATAGCAGATCTCTTCTGCAAGAGTTCGGTTTCCTCTTGCTTAGCACTATCCATAAGAGATCTGATGATTGGATTAAGCTTCTTGGGCACGCCAGTCAAGGCAAGAATGGCAGCAGCATAAGCAGCCATGATGCTGGTGGTTCTCTGGCTGAGGGCAAGCTTAGCTTCACCCAATGCAACATGAATACGGTGCTTTGAGTCCTCCAATGCCAGGTTGGCTTGGATCTTGTAGGATGAAGACAAAGCCTTCACGAGCTTTGGATATGTCTCGTCGACAAGCTTTTCTGCACTTTCTATACCAAAAGCACCTGGTCCAGAGCCGTTCTCGCCTTGCACAACGACAGGCAACTGAGGAATCTTGCTCGAAGAAAGCTTTCCATGGGTGACAAAGACATCAAAAAGCTGAAGACAAGAAGTACGAACACTCTTGAGCTTTGGCACGAGTTCACGAAAGAATGGAAGTTTGTCTGGCGTAGTGAGTGTTTCCAACAATGTAGAAGAAAACTTCTCTGCCGTTTCAGCTGGAGGCTTCTTATCCATAGCAGTCAAAGCATTAGCGTATTCTTCAAGAACAATGGCACTGAAAAGGCGTGGCGTAGCATGTGGAGAGTTTGTATAGATGAGAAGACTATCATATGTCTTCTTCAAAAGGTCATCACCTTCAATGAGTGCAATGGTAGACCCAAGAGCCTTGGCTAACGCAGTTCTGGTAGCGATAAATGTGTCAAATCCAACAAACATCACATCACCATTATGGACTGGAGCATCGATATTAATTTTAAGTTCGTCGGAAGTTGGAGCGATGGTCTTTGGTTTTTCTTCGGTCTTTCTCTTGCGTCCTCTCTTTGGTGGAGGAGTAGGAGCAACATCGCCATTGGTGGGAGGCTCAAAAATGTCAGATTCAGATGGAGAATCTCTGCGTGGGTTTGGTTCAAAAGTAGCGCCAGATGGTTTGATAATGAGACTTGTGTTCAAATGGTAGTTGTGTCTAGCAATACCGATCGGCGTCATGAGCAATGCTAAAATGGAATGCAAGTGTGGGGCGATGTAAGTATCCACCTTTTCTAGGTATGAATTATTGCGGATCTCGTTCAACATTTTGTGGTACACTGTTTCAGAAAGTTTTAAAACCTCTGTGTTTTGCTCCACGAGAAGGTTTTGAAGGATCAAGCGCATAGACCTAGGAGTGATCCAAAGTTTCGTGGATTGGTCTTCGATGGATAAGAACTCCAAAAGCGTCGTAAGAGTTGCTTTTCTAACGTTCGTGATGGAATGTCTGAGAAAGGGATAAAGCTTGGGTAGCAAATTGTCGAACGAATTCTCTGGATTAGCAGCAGCTTCCGATTGCATTATCTCGATCACCTCACGATGGGTACATAACTTCGATAAGAGGTCCATAACCGAACCAATGGATGCAGATAAGTCGTCTTCGAAGTTAGAAAGACATTCCCAAACCACGTCTAAAAGAGACTTTATAACAGCAGTACCTTGTTTGACAAACTCACTAGCGATTGGAGCCAAGGTCAATGCAGCAACAGACTGAACGTCATCTTCACTTTCTTTAAGACAATGCAAAACCATGGAAACCACCAGATCTAAAAGCTCTGGTTTCAGAAGAAGCACATCTGTTCTGACACTTACAAAGTATCTCACACCGAGCATACCACCATGCTTAGCTTCCCAAAATTTTCGTGTTTGGGGACCTAGCGTTTCTTGGAACACCAAAGATTTAAGGCAATGGAAGGTCTCAACGATGGACCTATCATCTAGATGAAGTAAAAGAGCTGCCAATGTCTGAGCGCCAGATTCTCTTACTGGAGCGACAACAGTATCGTTAACAAAGTCAGCAAATCTATCGAGTGCAAAAAGAGTGCAAAGTCTAACGGAAAGGTCTTCCAAGGTAGCAGCATTATTAGCGTCGTTTTCAGCCCTAGACTTTCTCATCACTCTACCGGCACCTTTACCGTGGACTCTAACAAGCTCACGAAGACCCAAGGCAGAACCGTGTCTGACTTCCCATTTTTCATCAAACAAGTCGTGTAGAAGCAATTCATAAACACCTTGAAACTGCCATACAAGGCCAACGACCTTAGCATGCTGTGATAATAATGGTGAAAGTTCAGGTGCTTTGCTTTCCATGACCAACTTGGAGCCGCCTTGCTGGGAGGTCATATCGTATTGTGGAGAATCTTCTGTTTTAACGTTACCGTCAACTTCGCCATGCTCAACGAGTTTACGGGAAATGGAAGATTGGGATAAGTCTACTGGGGCGTTCTTGTTGACCACAGATTTGGCATTAGCCTTGGCTCTCCGTTTCTGCATTGCTTTAAGACGTGCACTGGCAGCAGCCGATTTGCCAGAATCGCTTGGAGGAGGAGACTGAGATTGACATTTCACTTCGTCTTTAACCTCTGTCTTGATCTGAGGAGAAGAAACGTCAGACACTTTCGAAGGGTCAGCCTCTTCCTCCTTAACCAAACTCTTATGCTGCTTTAGCTTATTAAGCAACGTCTCGTCGTTCTTATCAACTGCCGGTTTCTTAGGCTCAAACTCAGCTCCACCAGAAGCAAGAAGCTTCTTACCAGACTTTAGAAGCTCGTGCAAGTTCCAGGACTCAAATTTCACCAAAGTCAGCAAATTTTCATCTAGTTTCTTCAATTCCTCGTCCTGCTCGAGCTTCACCTCTGTTTCTGTACTTCGCGTCGCCGTGTTGGCATCTTCAATGTGCTGCAATTGCTTCTCCTTTTCAATGGCCTCTTCAGAGTTTGGATCCCATTCTGGAGCATGGCCCACAATACCGCCAAACGCCTTAGCGGCGGCAATTCTCGTTTCCCACTTGTCTGCTTTCAAAAAAGGGTAAACTCTACCCAAAAGACTGATGATCTCTTCCGGATGGCCCTTGGCCAAGTCTGATAGCTGGTCTGCGGCAGTGTTCCGGATATACGGCGTGGACCCCGTTTCCAAAAGCACCACGAGACGGTCCAAACGCGACATGCTTGAAAATTATATATATAGATCAGGAAACCTTTGTTTAGTGTTGTTTGGCTGTCGATGGAGATGTGTGTTTTGGCTGTGGTGTACGGGTGCACTGGGGGACCTCTTCAAGTTTAGTTTATTCCAATGGAGCTTCTCAAATTCCAATTTTTTCCCTGGCGGCGCGAAGGCCCTTTTATATATCTGCCCTTCTGCGCGCCAAGCGAGCGCTGGAGCTTGACAGGCGCGCTGACTTTTGGCATCCCACCGCTGCAGCCAAAACAGACACTGACGAGGGGGGACGGTTTTTGAATTTTTTATATGGAAATTTATCGGGGGGAAAGGGCTGTATTTATAGTTGGCAGCGGGGGAAGGCACGGGAGGCAAGGGTTTCGAAAAGGGGGGATTTGGTGGGGTTTAGTGGGGGACATGGGGGAGATGGAGGTGGAAAGTGAAGGTTTATGGGTTCAGGCTCAGCGCGACTACATGGAATAGTAGGTAGGGAAAGGAATGGATGGGAGGATGGAAATGGGGAAACTATGGGAATGTAGATTTATGGGCTGGGTTTGAAAGAGGCGGAGAAGGCGATCATTTTGGTGTAAGTTTTGTCAGGATTGGACATATATGGGAGGCAGTAGGTGGTGGTATGGGGTATAATAAGATGGACAGTACTCCATGGCAGCTATCTTCAGTGGTACTTAGTTTTACTTGGTTTAGATGGTTTAGATGGTAAGGTGTAGAGAGTGGTTTCTTCAGATAGTTGTGAATCACCTTTTAGTGAAAATACTACTCAATTGGCGAAGCCAATTGAGTTCATCACTTCCTCCCACCTTTCCACCCACTTGGCTTCCCAATTCGCCGCCAAACCACCGTATCAACTCCAGCAGCGTTCATTTCTATACACTAGAAAAAGTTGCAGCCGCTCACTGGGCGATTCTGCTCTGACTACCGGCCCAAAGGCCAGTTCAAACAGTGACGGCGGCTCCAACAAACCCTGGAATCCTGAACTCCAACATCTCTCCAAAATCTGCCTTTAGTTGAACTTCTTCTCACGCAGGCTCTTCAACTCGCTCTTCTTGGCCTCCACATCGCCCTCGGTAGCGTTGTACAGCACAGTGTTGGCCTGGTTCATAGGGTTCTCTGGCGACTTCTGGAACTCCTTATAAATCAACTGCTTCATCTGCTGCTGACGCAAACCTGGGTTCTCCTTCTTCACCTCAGGCAATCTCCTCTCCTCGTAAGCAGCGTACGCAGCCTTCACTCTTCTCTCTGGGTGTCTCTCAATGTCCTTAGCACTGACACCACCGTCCCTTCCGGTCAATGACAAAGCTTCCAAAGCACCGTCAATACCCGAAGCGCTAAGCTCAGGCTTGTCGCTGTTGAAGTCAAGGAAATCGTCAATCTTACCTGTTCTCTTAGCAGCCACCTTAGCAGCACCTCTCTGCTTATCCTTCTGGCCCTTTGCAGGCAATGCCGATTCTTCAGCAGCCAAAAGAGCGTCACGTTCAGCCTTTTTACGTGCAGCTTCTTCCTTTTTGAACTGGGCATCTTCCTTCTTCTTGCCTCCCTTCTTGGACCCTTCGTCCCATTTTGCAGCCTCTTCAGCTTCAGCAGCGTCAAAAGCAGCCTGTTTCTTTTTATTAGCGTTTTCGGCCTTCTTGGCGTTACCAGCAGCCTTTTTGGTGTTTTCGCCTCCCTTTTTAGCCATTTTTGAGCGTTATCAGTGTAGTTGGTAGGAAGTGGTTGAAGGTTACTGAAAATCGATTCATGAGCCTCCAGAGGTCGTGTACTCACGTGAGCCCTCCGGCTCGGCTTTCCACGCCAACCCACCACATCTTCGTCAGCAGAGGGGTGGAAGAAAACTAAGAGTATTTTTGGAATCTCCGGGATTGGTATAGGCGAACGGCGTTTTTTCTGGAAATTTTTATTGACTTTTCGTGCACTTGTGGTGGGGTTTATATGCTTTTCGCGGCCATTTATGAGGCCTATGAGAATGGCCAGTGGATGGAGATCTGGTGATTCTGGAAATGACTGATTCCTGGTGGAGCGGCTGGAAGGGGGAAGAGAGTAGTGGCAAAAGACTGGGGTGGGTTTTTGGGCTGGAAAAGTATGGAATTTGGCTAAGGGTTTGGAGGGAATGTAGACAGGTTATATGTACCGAAGGAGGAAGCCAAAGGGCATATAAAGACACTGAAAAATGGTATCTAGTAGCTTTCTTTGGTTTCTAGACTTTTCAATAACCTCCAAAGTTCATGAAATTAAGCTTTTTATGAAAAAAAATGCTTCCTTTATGCCTTTTAACTGATGGTTATATCTCTATTCATATAAGTATACCTCAACAGCCAAAGCAGTGTCAACTACTTATAAAACCTTCTTTGGGCAAAGGCAGCCTGCTTTAGCCAACCAGAACGCCTTTCAACTCCGAAATCACAGCCAAACAACCTGTTTCGTAAATGTATATCTGCAAGATCTAACTTCCACCCTACATGATCTACAATTCATATTTGTAACATAGGCTCTTGAAGAACTAAATAAATAGCAACCATGGAAAAAGTGCCTTCCTCCATCGTTATCAAGGTGTGTTTTTGTAATTGTTTTTTTCTTTTTTTGAATGTTTTTTTTTTTGAATGTTTACTTTCATGCTATGCAGCAAAAGTCCCAAAACGCTATAGTACAAACTGGCCATTGCAATAACAGCCAGACTTCAACTTTTTTGCTTGTAATTTTTTAGTCGTGATCATCGTTAAGCGAACAGGGAACCGGAAGAAAAAGAGCCAATGTATAACTTTTTACTCCGATTTCTGTTTCTTGGCAGCTGGCTCGTCGCCATTGGCAGTGGCAGCATCAGCTTCACCATCAGCGTCAGCGTCAGCAGCAACGTCAGGCACAGCAGCGTGGCCGTTGGTTGGCTTCAACTGAGGAGTTCCCAACTCATTGTGGAAATCCTTGATGATGGAGTCGACATCGTCAATGTTCAACTGTCTCACGTCACCCAACAACTTGATCTTGTGGGTAACTTCCTTACACTGGTCGTCGGTAAGCTGCAAGTTCAACTGGTCGACTCTCAGCTTGATGGCGTTCCAACCGGTCAATCTGTTAGCGAAATGGATGTATCTGGTAAGACCGAAATCAGATGGGTTCAAGATCTCGTACGTGGATGGGTTGGCAAGAATGGCCTTGGCGTGGATACCAGCCTTGTGAGTGAAGGCACAGAAACCAGTGATTGGGTTGTTGAAAGGAATGTTAACCTGGACAGCGTCAGCAACAAGGTTCTCCAAGTCTCTGAGCTTGTGCAACTTGTACTTGCCAAGAACGTAGTCTCTGTCGGCGGTGATCATACGGGCCATAAGAGCACCAAGAGGAGTGATACCGTTTCTCTCACCAATACCCAACACGGAAACGTCAATCAACTTGGCACCAGCCTCCAAGGCAGTGTAGGCGTTGGCGATAGCGCAACCAGTGTCGTTATGGAAATGGCACTCGATATCACACGAAACAACCGACTTCAACGTCTTGACAAGCTCGTACACCTGTCTTGGGTTAGCACAGCCCACGGTATCAGCAATACCGACTCTGTTGACACCAATCTTGTCCACAGTCTTGTAAATGTTCAAAAGGTCCACGATATCCGATCTGAACGAGTCCTCAGAAGAGAAACGAATCTCAATGCCCTTGGACTTGACAAACTCAATCACCTCAATGGCGCTCTGAGCAATATAGTTCATATCCTTACCGTGAGAGTACTGTCTCAAGAACTGGGAAGTGCCAATGACAACATCCACACCATCCACACCAGTCTCCACAGCGACTCTGGCATCGTCCATATGACAACGAATATGGGTCAAGATCTTAGCCTTCAAGCCCAACTTACAGATAGCCTCACAGTCTCTCCTAGACTGCTCAGAAGCCACTGGCGACGTCAACTCAATGTAATCCACACCGAAATCGTCCAAAGCCTTGGCGATCTCGATCTTCTTTTCCGTGGTGAAAAAGGCATTGGCAAACTGCTCACCTTCACGCAAAGTGGACTCGATCACCTCGAACTTGTTGACGTTCGAGAGGTAATCGTGGGGATTAGGTCCGTAAGGGTTTGGCATAGACATGGTTTTTGTTGGTTTTGGGTTGGGAAGAAAAAAGAGGGAAAAAAAAAATGTAGGGTGGGTTTTTGTGGCTTTATATATTAGTGAAAAATTTTGACCTTCTGTGCATACTTAATAAATGCTTGATTAGCGGGTTTCTTGGTTTAACTATGGGGAAATTCAATGACTGATAATGCGAATGGAGGTCTTGTGTGCAGGACGCGAGGCACCCTCCAGCTGATAGTGCCGTTGCAGCCAATGCAATGAGTCAGCGAGGGAGGGCGGTGGAAGAGGGAGGTTTGGGTTTTTGGACGTAGAAAAACCTGTACACCCATACATAAGGGAAGGCAAGAATGTCCCTACATTTTTCATCTCTTTTTTGGTTCTTTCGATGGCATAATCTGGGTGTATCCGCTGATGAGTCATGAAGATAGCACATGGATTCAGGGCCTGTTCCGCGCGCCCGCCGGCAAGCGGTACGCGCACGACCCATACAAATTATGTGTTTTGGGAGATTTGGAGAGGGATTGGGACTGGTCGGGATCGTAAGAGCCCGATCAGATGTTGCCGAGACCAAATAATTGAGCCTATGTCGTTAAAAATGTAAAAAGCTGGGTTTTGTATAGGTCACGTGACCTGGGATGACTACGAGCAATTACCCATTGGCCGCCGCGAGCTCATCGGCCCGCAACTACGTAATTCTACGCTCGGTGACTCAGCAAACACTAGAAATGCCAGTACTGACGCACCACTTGAAACTGGTGTTAAAAGTTGTAAATTCCGCCTTTTCCAAGGCCCTAGTATACACGTAAGAATCACAACACCAACAAAAAATCAAAAAATCAGTCGTAGACTTGGTTTAGTGTTAATGTCATAAAATGAAAATTTAGAACCAGTCCAGTGCATAATCATAGCTGGAAGGTTCTGGCTGACATGCAAGCATGCCAGGGTAAATTTTGCAGCCAAAAAAAAAGGCCGCTATCGAACTTCCCTTTAGTTGGTCTCCTTCACTACCATCTTCACAAAACGGTAGATCTCCAGCTTTAATCTGAGAAGCTCAATGTTCTTAATGGCCAACTTACCATTCAAACGCTTAACAACCGTTTTCACAATGGTGTTGATTTCGGCATTGGCCAAGCCGGTCACTCCGCTCCAGTCTTTACCCACACGTTCTCTAGCCAAAGTTAATTTGAAACAACCCACAATGAGCTTTTTAAGTCCAAACCCCATCTCTGTGTAGTTGAGGAAGTTGTTGGATTGGTTCAAATAACGCAAAAGGTATATAATGTCCATGTATCTGAACAAGTAAATGATACCTTTCATAAAAAGCGGCAAAGTCAACTGCAAGCGACTGGTTAAAATGAGAAGAAACGTATCCAACGGCATCTCGTTGGGGTCGATCTTGCGGGCAGATTCTGGAGGGAAGGAGTTGGTGATTTTCATAGCCACATACTTGACAGCGATTTTCATCAACTGAGAACGTTCCAGTTTGAACTGGGCTTCAGTGATGGTGGTTTCGTTAGAAACGCTATCTGGAGTAGGCAAAGGTTGAGGGGATGGAGCCAGGTCTGCTTCTGCTTGGTCAGGCGTAGCAGCAGCAGCGTCATTCTCACTCTTCTCTTCTTTAAGTGACCGTTTAACTTCCTCAGCAGCAGCCAGTGCTGGAGGCAGTTTAGCAGTAGGTCTTGGAAAACGCTGAGAAGAGTCTTTCGAAGAATGAGCGCTTTCCGCCTCGGATTCTTCTTCTTCGTTATCAGAAACTAACGAAGGCACATCAATAAAATCCATTAGGCGAATCTCTTGTTCTTCTTTGTTGTTGGATTCCTCCTTCTGCTCGGTCATCGAAGCCGTCACAGAAGAGGAAGGAGTGGGAAGTTGATGGTAATGTGGTCTTGAAGAGGCTCTTAGAAACGCCTCCGTGAAAGATTCGGTGGCGTTACCAGTAGATGAGCCTTCAGAGGCCATGTCAGGCTCTTCTGGACCCAGACCGGATTTCCGGTGCAAACGAGGCAGATGGGACGGCACTTTGGAGTATATGTTATCTGAGATAGTGACCATGGGAATCATCAAATAAAGGATGGCGTAGCACAGATTCTTTCAATGAATATAGGCTACTATGGTCAAGATATAAAAAAGGACGATCAAGAATGATCAAAACAGGGGGAAAAAACGGTAAAATCAGTTGGCGACAAAAGGATGGGGGTAGTTGAAACACACGCGATGGGCAAGCCTTAATTTATGTAATTCTGGTGAACTTTAATCGAAATTATCTTGCTCTTTTTTGTTGAAAAACGGGTAGATTGGGTAAAGCTCGTAGCTCGCTCAATAATGCATTGTAGAAATTGGGAATTTGACTGCGGGAATGGGAATGAAAAGAAGAAACTTTTAAAAAGTACTTTGAACGGCTTTCTGTTAAGGCGTGTTAGCAGACCAACTGATGAAGAAGGATGAAGGCCAGGTGAGTTTTAGGGGAGTTTCTCGGTTGTATGTACCGCGCTGATGAGTCAGTCGGGTGGGTTTGGTCACGTGACTGAGGGTGAAACGCCACTTTCCGGGCTCCCCAGGCGTCCCCCAGCCATTTTAATTACATTTCCGTGATCCCCAAAATCCAAGGATTCCAGTGGTGGTATTAGTTCTCCCATAAAATCACTCCTTCATTGTATAGTGTCCACCCTTCCGGATCTCGGATTGACTCATTCGCACCGAAAAAAAGTGTATGGCCGACCGGGATCGCCCGATTGGGTGCAAATTGGTGTGGCCCTAAAAAGACCGATGGATGGAGGGAAAGCAGTGAAGGGAAGGTAATTTGGGAAGAAAGTTTGGTGTATTTACTAGGGGAGGTTCAAGGTGCACGGGTTTCTTTGTGTTTTTTCGTGTTTTTTGTTTTTTCGTGTTTTTTGTGGAAGCTGTTTTACGTCTGGGTGGGTGTGGCTGTGAATTGACCAGAGATGTGGATTTTCGTGGTGGGGTTGATTTTTGGTGTAAATTAAGTTATTTCGTGATTTTCCTCGGTTTCTGATTCTTTGGATGTCTTTGTCTTGGAAAATGGTTAGTTATTACTGGAGGGTTTTAGAGGTGTATGGAGTGGCTCATCATGAGATGTAGGTGTAGAGATACTGAAGCACATTACTGATTAACTATCTAAAAAGCTTTAACTTAAAAGCAAATGCTTTATATTCAAGTCTTTGAGAGTTTCTGAATGGAATAATTTCCAGGAATAATAGAGTTAGAGAGTGGATGATACAGACAACTTACTATAATACTCCTTCAGTGTTCAAGCTATGAGGGAACAAGTAAATGTAAAAATCATATAATGAACATCTAAATCATTTTATTGCTTAATATGAGAGAAAACATTTATTATACCACAATAGCATCAACTAACAAATACTGGTTTCACCATATGGTGTTCCATTACTGGTTCAGCCCACAAGACTATGCATATCTAGACCAATACCCAAGCTTGGAGAAGTACATGGAAAGAATTAAAATTTTAAAATGTAATTTCAGGTTCTGAATATCAAAGAAATCTATCTTATCGACCACTCTTCTTTTGTCGTTGATATCTGCTTAGTATAACCTTCTTCAGCGAACTGAGAATAACCTACAAAGCCATACCAGTACACACTTACCCATCTTTTGCCAAACAAAAGCAACAGCTCCAATTCTTCTTCTTCTTCATTTTCATTCTCTCTTCCACCTCTTCCCCTTCCTCCTCCTCAACCCTCCACCCTCCACCTCCCACCTCTCCAATAACCAGCCTGAGCCACACTCGATAAATCACAGGCCACTGAACCCTAAACCCATCCCTGGCTTCCCATCCCATCCCAATCCTTCCAAATTCCAACCAATCACTGCCCGAATGCTTCAAACCTTAAATTCACTCAAACCACCCAATTCTTCATTCTCATACGGCTGTCCATGCGGCTGTCCATCAAACCACCAAAGGCCATAAGCATACCATACCCCAATCATCCAATTAAGCAGGCAAAAAAGAACCCAAAAGGCCTGAAACGGTCAAAACTGGACCTTCAGAACTTCCCTAAAAATATCACAAATCACCTAACTACGTCTTCACCTCTTACTATCTACCCTTCCCTCACTCTGGCCATTTTGCAACCATTCCTTCATCTCCAGTCAACCCACTCCAACTCTCCAACCACCAACGACCAAGCCTGACTTTTTCAAATCCACAAATTATACTCTCCTCCCAACTCCCTCCCCTTAAAACTCCCTCCAAACTCTCCCCTTTTCTTCTTCCCTCCTTCCCCCAGTATGGGCCTACTTTCAGCGCGCAGCGTCGCTCACTATATATTTTCACCACTCTCCCTCCTTTTAACCTTCTATGCGATTGCCCTCCATGTCCAACTTAAACCGTTCATACAAGGACGCCATCGCTGCTCTCAACAGCCTCCAGTCGAACTTTGCGTCCATTGAGGCGCTCAAGCTGCAGAAGGACTTTCTGCCCAAACAGCGGTCGGAGCTTTCGATTGCTGAGGTTTATGAGTATATCAGACGCTTGGGGTATAAACCGGTGGAGTTTGATCGGTTGAATGTGGTTCACGTTACGGGCACCAAGGGGAAGGGGCTGACGTGTGCGTTTACGGATTCCGTGCTTAGACAGTATAAGGGTGGAGTTGTGGGGAAGGTGGGTTTATTCACCAGTCCCCATCTTAAGTCGGTGAGGGAAAGAATACGGATAGATGGGCAGCCGATTACGGAACAGAAGTTTACAAAGTATTTTTATGAGGTTTGGGATAAGCTTTCGGCGACGAGTTCGCTGCCGCTGGAGTTTCCGTCGTTGCAGCCGTGTGAGAGCGTGAAACCAATGTACTTTAAGTACTTGACGATTCTTTCGTTTCATGTTTTCATGGCTGAGGGGGTGAATACTGCTATTTACGAGGTGGGCGTGGGTGGACGCTACGATTCGACGAATATCATTCAGAATCCTACCGTGGCTGGCGTTACTTCCCTTGGAATCGACCATACCTTTATGTTGGGCAATACAATAGACTCAATTGCGTGGAATAAAGCTGGCATTTTTAAGAAAAACTGTCCGGCCATTGTTTCTGAACAATCGGAATTTCCCGAACTGATAGATATCGTGAAGAAAGCTGCTGACGAGATTGGCGTTTCTCTGTTTGAAGTCGTTGACGGCTCTATTATCCCTACAGATATCAAGTTGGGCCTTGCGGGCGATTTCCAACGACAAAACGCTGCTGTGGCGGTGAAATTGGCTGATATTCACCTTCGTAAGCTCGGTGTGCCCGATGCTGAGTTGCCTACGTGGAATGGCTCTCCTACTTTGCCAGATAAGTTCGTTGCCGGTCTTGAGAACACCCGCTGGGACGGAAGATGCCAGAAACTCACTAACCAGGAAGGTTTTGAAAACATTACTTGGTACATTGACGGCGCCCATACGCTAGAATCCATTCATGTGGCTTCGAAATGGTTTACTTCCAGTGTCACCAAACAGAAACCACGTCCTGGAGCTCCAAAGATTTTGTTATTCAACCAGCAATCTAGAGAAAACGTCCTGGAGCTTTTGGAGAAGCTCCACGGCACTTTATCCGACGCGAATGTGAAATTTGACCATGTCATTTTCACCACTAACATTACCTGGTCCGATGGAAGCTACAACAGCGACTTGGTCTCGCTTAATAACTCCAAAGAGCAAGTCGACAAGTTGGTTATCCAGAAGGAATTGGCCGAGAAGTGGAACGCTCTTGATCAGGCCAAGGGCCAGACATCTAGAAAGCATATCTTCCCAAACATCGAGACCAGTCTTAACTTTATAAAGAGTTTGACCAACGACGACCATCACGTTGATGCATTCGTCTGTGGCTCGTTGCACTTGGTGGAGGATTCCTCGCTGTGTTGGAAGGCGAGAGAGACTAATTGCTATTTATTACAACTTGTACTTTCATTCCGTGTACTTTTTTCTTTCTTTGTTTCTTTATCCTGTTTTGTATATGATAGCTATAAGTACAGAAGAAAGAATATCTCGACCCATCCATGATTTTCTCTCAGTTTATGTTGGTGTATGTTTTCTGGCAATTTGCAATTAGTTACCAGAGTTGTTGTTGACAATGTTGTCCTTGGCATCTCTAACAATCTCGTTTATGTTATCCAACGAGTGTCTCCATTCGAGCAATGACTTCTTGACGGTGTTTAAATCCTGTGCAAGCTGCTGCTTGTCTCCTGCAAGCACAATTCTGTTGGCTCTGACCAAGTTGAAAGTCTGGTCAACCTGGTTCATCTTACCTTCAATAACGCCAGCCTTGATGGAGTCAATCAACAACTTCTCAAACTGCTCCTGAGATGATGCTAATTCGCTTGGGATATCGCTGTACTTGAAGGCGTTCTTGCCGGCATTGTCGCTCTCGACAAAGAACCTCGTCAAGGCCAAAACCTTGGACTTATCAATGACATTGTCAGAAACAGACAGAGGAACAGAGCTGATGAGCTCGCCCTTGGTGTATTTGTCGAAAATGCTGACCTGCTCGTCGGAGCCGTTTTGTTGCAATGCCTGGGCAACGTTGTTGTTGACCAAGAAGGTGACATCCACCACTGGAGAAGCCAAGGCGAACCCGATCATGGTGTGCAATTCCTCCAAAGTAAGAGAAAACTGGGAAGTGAACTTCTTGATCAAGTACAAGGACTCTAACGTGTACTGCTTGTCCAAAGAGATGAACTGCCAGAAAAGGCTCTTGATCTGGGTTTCTGGAGCGCCGGCGGCAGCCAACCACAGCACCAAGTGGGCGCCAATGGAGGTCTGTATCAATGCAAAGTCGATGTCAGTGTCAGTGACGATCTTCAAGATCAACTCAATAAAGTAGATCCTCGTAGGAGACGAAGCAGGCAAGAAGTTGAAGAACGTGTTCAACACCGACAACACCGTCGTGGGCTTAAGCGATCTTCTGTCTCTCAACGAAGGCTTCTCCTCAGGCGTGGAAGCAATTAAAAGCGACACCAATGGCGCATCCTTCTGCAAAAGAGTCTCAAACGACTTCTGCTCCAACTCAGACGTAAGGTACGCGAGCAAATAGAACACTGGCTCAAACTCTCTGTCTGGCAACTTCGACAACACCTCAGGCTTGGCCACCGACCAGATCTGCTTGGCCAATCCGGCTTTATCTGTGATGTGGCCGGCAAGATTGAAAAACGGCTTGATGGACTCAGAAAAGTCTGTGTTCTGCTGGACCGTGTTGACGATCTGCGAGAACTCCTCGACAGAGTCTTTGATCTCGTTTTCAACGACAATAACAGAGGCCATGACGAGACTATTAAAGAGGGGGTGGAGGCTTTTCTGTGAAGGTGTGTTCGAGGTCTGACGATGCCAGTGGTTTTTTCAACACTTTTTTTTCGTAGGAAGTGGTCGTGCGTGGACCGGTAGAGATGGAGATTTGAAGGGTCCGCCAAAAGGGCAAATTTGGACTTTTTCGGGGATTTAAAGAACGTAGGGGGTTTTTCTGGTGTGGTTTATTAAGAATATTTGGTTACTTTTTGAGTTTAAATGGTTTTTGGGTTTTTGGCGGTGGGTGTTTGAAGTGCGTATATTGGTGATTTCCAGATTTCGCAGCCATTTAGACAGTTTAGGCGTACTTTATGATTTGGTGGATTAAGAGAAAAAAGGGAAGTTGTATAAAAAGTGAAAGAAAAGGTTCGCTTTTGGGATTTGCCTGGTGGTGGTTTTGGCTTTATAAATTCCTTACTTGAGTAGCTTAAATGAGGTAAGATAGTGGACCTTCAGTTATACTATTTAACCTGAAGACATCAACTACACTTACACAGATATCCTACAGTCCTAATCACCAACAACTGTCAAACCCTTGTATTAAAGAATCGTATTTAGCGTGATGGCAAATATCGAGGAGAAACTTCCAGTCATCGAAGCTCTGTAGTCATTTTATTCGACACAGCACTTCCTTATTCCTCTTCCTCCTCTTCCTCCGTGATAATGGCTTGTCTCTGGTATATCCTCGAAGGGCCACTGCCATCGTGCCTCCAATGAGACTCGTTCGTGTTCTGGTCTCCATTGGGTGGTGCCCATTTATTCTGCGAATTATCTGGCTTCGAATCCATATTGTTCTTCATGGGCTTGACAACTCCACTCATCGTGTTAAACTTCTTGAATATCGGCGGGGAAGGAGACCGGCCCATTCCGGTGCCTGGGATAGGTGTAACTGGTGAAGGAGTGTGGACGCCTGGTGACGGCGGGAGTTTGCCAAAAGGGTTGATGCGTGGGCCTCGAAGCGACGGATGGGTTCCATTCCTGGCAAACCCATGTTTCAGCCTGGGCAGCAGCGGCCGTTGGTTATCGAAATATCCGTCCATGTACTTACCTCTCAGCTCGCTGTCATCTGAAGAATTACTGGAAACTTGGGAGAGGGAATGCTTTTTGCTTCGGGACTGCTGCCCTGTGGCTTGCGTGCTGGTGGTCATGATCAGCGTATCAGAAGCCATTCGGCTTGCTGATGGCCGTTTCTTCTTCAGCGTTGATGAATTGGTTGGGGTCATGCTGGTCGAGTTGTGCCTGCTATGTAATAAGTCAGACTGGGAGTTATTAATCGACAGTTCGTAGATGCCATCGTCATCGTAGAAATCTTCATCCATGTCGGTTCCTTCCATCATTTCAAGCTCAGATTCCGACATTGGGTAAGGCTGACTCAGTTGCGAGAACTGACTGATTTGGGAAACCATAGACTCGGGTCTTTGTCTTCTTCCAGAGGAAAGGAAACTATCATGGTTGAGGGAGTTGTTGGTGCGGTCCATAGGTTCACTCAACTGGGTCGATCCAGTGTTATTAGTGTTTGCAGTGTGGTTGGATGAATGACGCTGGTGACCAAAATCTTTCAATACAATCTCAGCAGGCCCTTGGAGTTGAGTGTCTGGTAACAGTGATTCATCAACTCCATTAGATACAAGTGGATCTTCATCTGCCATATCACCACTTTCAGTAGGTCTAATAGGACTGTCAGATTTCCTGGGTGCCTCTGCTGTACCGTCACCAGGCACATTGTGCTTGTGGGGTAAGTTGATTTCTAGAACATCACCATCGCTTTGATCTGCCGAATTGGAATTGGTGAGCTCATCCTTGTCTTTTCGATCTTTCTTCCAGAACTGAAGCTTGTTAAGGATCTTCTTACCTTTACCGGTTTGCTGGTCAGTTGATGCCTGGTAACTAAACGTGGATCTGTCGTCAGGAATAAACGACACCTGTCTTGCAATACGACCTGGAACCTGGTCAGAGCTCTGAGGTGTATCATTACCAGCCAGAACAGGCGTTTGTGGAGGATGAGTACCCAGAGAATCCAGGAAACGTCCTGAAAGTCTTTTGTTAAAGGAAGCCCTGGGGTTCTTATTCCTGTATTCTTCGGTCGACCGTCTTGAGATGCTGGACTGGTCAGGATTCGCTCTATTGGAATTTATACTCAACGTGGAAATGATCTTTTCAAGTGGTTGAGTGCCATTGGCTTGGTCAGGAAGAGAAAGAGCACTCTTGACTCTTTTTCGAGACTTTTTGATTTGTCGTTTGGCCTCGTAGTATCGCCTCCTCTTATGCTTATACTTCTTCTTTTTGAACTCTCGCGTGAGGCCTAACTCGTAGAATGCAGTTAAAGTGTTGGTTTGGCCCTGGTGGACCAGTGCCTGAAGGGAATCGGTGTCGATGTTGAGTTTCTCGAGCCTCTTGAGAAGCTCGCGTTCTATTTTCGTTTGGAACGGGATCTTGTTTTCTTTGTAATGCTGGTTGATGGAAATGATCGACTCTGTGTCGTTGAAAGAAGAGTTCCTTCTTTCCAGATGCTCGTTGGTAAGGTCAATAATGAACGGAGAATTGAGAATCTCCAGGATGCTAGGACGTGCGTTAGGGTCTTTCTGGAGCAACTTTCGTATAAGGTCCACGACGTCAGGGTCGACATTGTCCGTACGGAACGGCGGGTCTTCATTAACGATCTTTATCTTCGTTTCCATATCGTCATCGTCGTCAAACGGGAGCACTCCATACACCATAGCATACAAAATCACGCCCATTGACCAAATATCAACAGCAAAGCCCGAATACTTTTCAGATTTGAGCATCTCTGGCGCCATGTAGGCTGTGGTGCCGCAAACGGTCGACAAGAACAGCCGTTTATACGGATTGAACTCCCGGACAAAGCCGAAATCGGTCAATTTCACAAGCAGCTTCCTCTTATCTGCCAACAAGATATTCTCCAACTTCAAATCCCGATGCGCTAGGTTAAGCGAATGCACATACTTAATGCCAGTGACGATCTGATAAAACAAGTTTCTGCAAACACTAATATCTAGCCTCCGGTTTTCATAAATATAATAGAACAACTCGCCGCCCTCACAGTACTCGAGCGCCATCCAGATATGCAGCTCCGTCTTGATCACCTCATACAACTTGACAATGTTCTTATGCTTAAGCTGCTGGTGGTAGTATATCTCCCGTACGATATTCGGGTCGTCCAAAAGACCACATTTAAGCACCACCTTGGCGTTCAACAACACATGCTGGGCCAAATACACCTTGC
>NW_021316577.1:0-39519 GCF_002926055.2 Candidozyma haemuli
ATGAATCTTTAATTTAAAAATGTTATAATAAAATTTACGATTAATAAATGGAGAATGAATTTTATCTTTAATAAAGGTATAAAAATTATAAAATTTAAAGTTTTTGTTTCTATTTATGTTTCTGTTTTTCGTCATTTATTATTTAAAAAGCCCTTTGATAATATATATATATAAATTATTTATTACCTATATAAAATAAAATATTTTCTATAGTAGATATAACAGGTACTAAAATAATATAATAACTGAAGTAATAAGCAGTAGCAAATTGTCCTAATTCTATAAATGGTACTTCTACATGTAATTGTCCTAAGTTACCTAATAATAAGAAATTAAATACAAATAAATAGAAAGAGAATTTAGATAATACTTTAAATGTATTACCTCTTATAACTGATCTATCAGTTATAGGTAATATTAATAATATTAATATAGCTGCAAACATAGCTATAACTCCTCCTAATTTATCTGGTATTGATCTTAATATAGCATAGAATGGTAATAAATATCATTCTGGTACAATTGAAGGTGGTGTAACCATAGGGTTACCTGGTATATAGTTATCTGGATGTATAACTTAACTTTATTTATATAAAGTTAATTATGGACTATATCTTCATATAATTTTATTTAAATTTATATCTATATGTTTTTCATTTATTATCAAATTTTAATCAATTTTTATATAATAAACTATCATTTTTTATATATGATTTACTATTATAATTTTTATAAAATAAAGGTATTAAAAATATTCTATTACCTTTATAAGATCTTGATGGATTATTTTTTATATAATTATAAAATATCATATGATATTTTTCATTTGATATTGTTCATTTAAAATAACCATTTTGACTTTTATCAAAATAAATATTACCTCCTAATATTTCTTTACAAGGTTCTATATCTATTAAATATTTATTAGTTATACTTATAATTAATTGAGGTCTAGATGAATTTTTTGAATAATAATAATTAATTGTTCCATCTGCATCAAAATAACCTGATATTCATGAATTATTAATATCTAATTTTATTGGATTTATTACTTCTATATTTAATAAATTACATATTTTATATAATTGTACTAATCTTTTACTATTACGTATATTTCCATTAATAGAATTAACTAATTTAATCATACTATCTTTATTTTGTAATCTATATCTTATAGAATTAGATCCTGATCTTAATTTAATTGAACCACCAAATTTATTTTGAATTAAACGTAACATTTTCTCATCTTCTATACCAACTGTTATTTCACAATTAGTATATTTCTTTTGAGTTATTCCAAAACATCCATCTCCATCTATTAATCCAGCTAATCATTGATTAAATTTAATATCTTCTTCTTTAAAAGAAGAAGTTAAATTATTATTTATAGTAGACATATTTCTTTTAAATATAATTTTTTGTGTGCGTGTAGTCTCTGAGATTCCTACTAAGTAATTATTTAAATAATAACTATTGGTTATCTGCTGATTATATATTTTATAATAATATTTTACTATTAAGGGATTCGCATAAGATTTAATATATTTATATAAATTATATATATAATTTAAAAATAAACCACTTATATAAATAGTTTTATTATAAATTATAACATTAATAAATGTTATTATATATTTCCAGCATATAGCACATTGCGATATGATAAATAAATATCATAAGGGCCATCCTTGACCTAATGTATTAGGTGAGAAGAATACAAATAAACTAAATACAATTATAAATACAAATACAGTTACTAAATCTTTAAATATAAAGTAACTATGCATTGGTATTCTATCTAAATTACCTGTTATACCTATAGGGTTAGATGATCCATGAACATGTAAAGCTATTAAATGCATTACTACTAATGCAGCTAAAATGAAAGGTAATAAGTAGTGTAAAGCAAAGAATCTTTGTATTGTAGGGTTACTTACTGAGAAACCTCCTCAAATGACTTTTTAAACTTACCATTTTATATATTGTTTATATATATTTATAACTTGTTACCAAATTAATTAGACTATATCATCAACTATTTATATCCTAAGAAAGAATATATAATTATAGTTGTAAGGCGCTCGTGGTTAGGTATTGTTATATTACTCACTAACTAGTCGTTGAACGTTTATTATCCTTCATATATATATATATATATGTATATAGATAATACTTCGCTGCGAATTGTCCATATTTATATATGGGTGTCCTCGCAATTCACCTTATTTTCATTTATATATCACTATATAAAGCCGCTCATTCTTTTTTTTTTTGATTTTATATTTTATTTTATATTTTATTTTATAATACAATTTTTATATCTAGAACTTTTTTTATAGATAATAATCATTTATTATAAGAAATTAATTTATTACCTAATAAGGGATGATTATTAGAAAATGAAAAGAAATTAATAATATTTTGAATATCTTTTATAGAACTTACACTAAATTGTATATATTTATTTTTATTAATATCTAATTTTCTAGTAATATTAAATAATTTACTTATATCATTAAATAAATTAAAATTATATTTTTGTTTTAATTGAAAACAAATATCTTTATTTCTTTTTACTAAAAATGAACCTTCTGCCATAGTAAATCCTACTAATCAATTATTAAAATAATCTAATTTATTAAAATTATTTTCAATTTTATTATTTTTTATATATTTATTAATATTTACTTTTCTTGAATGTAAATCATTTCATAAATATAAATTATTATTTTTAATATATTTAATTAATAAAAATTGTTCTTGTCTTTTTTCAGTTAAAAATTTTATATTATAATTATTTAATAATGGTTCTAATATATTAAATATATCACTTTTATTAATCTCTCATCTTACTAATTTATTTCCTTTTTTAGGTGTTATATAATTAACTTTACCTATATTTAAATGTTTTTGAAAATATTGTAATAATTCTAATTCATTTTTATTTAAATTAATTATTAATGATATATATATATATATAATATTATTTTCTTTTTTAAGTTTTTTAGTTACTCTAAAATAACCATCTCCATCTATAAAACCTACTATTAATTCTAATAAATTTCTATCTATAAAATTTTTATTTTTATAATCTTCTTTAATAGAAGAAGACTCTAATTTATCTTCCTGAAAGGAAGATAAATCTCCTGGAATTAATCCAGGTAATTTATTTATAATAGAAGAATTAATTTCATTTTTATATAAAGATAAACTTTTATTATTTTTAATTAATAAAAATATAAAAATATTATATATAAAATAAAATATAAAATAAAAATATAATGGTAAGATAACAAATAACGGTACAATATCATTTCCTATGAATGGTATTGCTGATAATAAGTTAGTAATTACTGTAGCACCTCAGTGTGACATCTGCCCGTAAACTAAACAATATTTTTTATTTAATTTATTTACTGTATAATCATATAGTAAATTTTAAATATAAACGACTGTACATTAAGCATCATTTCAGATACCCATCAATGAACCAGTCTGTAGCGATTATACATATAACCGACGGTCTTGTTTATTTTCTTTATTAGAAAATAAATTTTAACCGTTTTCATCAATGTCGCCAATAATATATATATTTTTTCTACCTTGAAAGTGGTAAATATATATTATTTGAAAATAATATTTTCAATATCCTTATATAATATTCCCTATGTAAGTTGCTATTATATATATAGATAATATATTTTTAAATATATAATTTATATCTATATTTGGATAGACTATCATATAATATATATATATATATTCCCCTGGAGGGGATATATAATAATTTTATTAAATTAATAAATTAGATGATTAATTCTCTTAAACAAGATAATTAAGTTAATAATTTTCTAGATAAAATACTAAATATATATATTTTAGTATAATTTTTATTTAATTTAATTAAACTTCCTTTTAATTTTAAAGATTTATTTTTATTATATGTATAAGTATAATCATTTAATTTAGTTTTATCAATATATTCTATAATAGAATTATGATTATCTATATGAAAATTATTTAATAATGGTAAAAATATATTAGGTACATATATAAAACCTAATTTTAAAGAACGTTGTATAGTTTTATTACTACAACATAAATAATGACTAGCAGTATTTATATTTTTAAATATACATAAAATAGAATTATTTTCTAAAGAAGATTTAATAAAAATAGTTTTACTACTACCTTTAATAATATTATTTATACCTTCTTTACTTCAATAATCATAAGTTCTATTTTTAGCAATATTACTTAAATTATTTTTTAATGAATTATTATATTCTTTAATATGTTTATCTTTAATATTTTTTAATAATTCTTTACGTTCTTTATTTAAAGTTAAATTAATTAAATTTAATTTATTATTTAAATTAATTTCTTTATTTTTATAACCAAAGAATTGACCTGCTTCAGTCATTATATTATATAGAGGCATTAATAAACTTATATAAGAAGTTTCTAATGCTAATAATTCTTCATTATTATATTTATTAACTTCATAAGGATAATATTCTAATATAGCAAATATAAAATTATTTAAACCATATTTTTCTACGGATTTTTGTACTAATTTACTTCCTTGTTTTGAATTTATTAATAAATGATTATGAAATCTTTTATATAAATTATTAGTTTGTGCTGATCCTATATAATAATTTTTAGATATTTTACATATTATTATATAAATACCACTTTTATTTTTTAATTCTTTTCTTATATTTTCTTTAATTTCTCCATTATTTAAATCTTCTCATCAAATTTCTGGTTCTATACATATTTCTTTAAATAAATCTTCTGGTTTTGTTATATCTTTTTTTAGAATTTCTTTATTATTATAACTAATATATCTTTTTTGTATAAAATTATTATTATTTAATTTATATAAATTATTATATGATTTTGGGCTATTGTTATTAGTGTAACCCATAAAGGCTGTTGCCATTGTTAAAACAAATATAATTACTCCTACTGATCATAATATAATTCTAGGTGATTTATAACTTCCATAATATAAAGCTTTTCCTATATGTAAATATAAACATATAAAGAAGAATGAAGCTCCATTAGCATGTATATATCTTATTAATCAACCTGCATTAACATCTCTCATTATGTGTTCTACTGAATTAAAAGCTAATTCTATATTAGAACTATAATGCATTGCTAAAAAAATACCACTAGCTATTTGTATTACTAAACATAAACCTAATAAACTTCCTAAATTTCATCAATAATTTATAGAACTTGGTTGAGGACTATCTATCATATAACTATTTACTAATGATAAATAAGGATTTGTTTTTCTAAATGCCATTTTATTTTATTTATTTTTATTATTTTCTTTAATTATTTATAAAATTTTTTGATCTTATCTTTTATATATATATATATATATATATATTTATTTTTTTTTATATGAATATTATTTAAATTTAAAATAAAATAATTGTTAAAATTGGATAATGTATAAGTATATACTATTATACAGCGTATAATAATAAGAATGAAATCATTAAACAGAATAAACCACAAGCTTCTGCTAAAGCAAATCCTAAAATTGCTTGAGGGAATAATGTTGAACGTAATGAAGGGTTACGTGATGTTCCATTTATTAAAGCTACGAATACTAAAGCGATACCTATGGCTGCTCCTCCTAATCCTAAAGTTGCTATTGCTGCTCCTATATATTTAGCTGCTAATACTAATTGCATATTTAATATAAATTTATTTCTAGCCCTAAGAAACTCAATAATTAATTACTCTCCTAAATTTTTTTTATAAAAATAAGAATAATAAATTAATTATTAAAATAATAGGTATATGAATTAAGAATCTACTAATACCAGTAGAACCTAATACTTTAAGTAAACCATTATCAGTATAAGTATTTAAACGTCCACCAAAATTTAAAACAGATCTAATAATTAAATTATTTAATAATTGATCATAATAAATACGTTGGTTAAAGTAATTATAAATACTTGATTTATTAATTTTATAAATAAATTCATAAGTATAAATTAAACTTAAAGATAAAGATATACCTAAAATCATAGGTAATCATTTAAAGAAGAAAGGAATAGTAAATTCTGTTTCTATAAATGTATTAGTATGTGGTAAACCTAAATTTAAATGAAATATAACATTATCTCTATTATAACCTAAGAAAATACTATATATAGCTAAAATAAACATAGGAATAATCATATGATTACTTTCATGAATAAAATTATAAGTATATTTATTACTTCTTGGATTATTATAAAAAGTTAAATATAAAACTCTTATAGAATATATAGCAGTTAAAGTAGCAGATGCTGTAGCTATATAATACATTATATAACCACTTACAGTATATGTACCATATAATGATTCTATAATAATATCTTTACTATAATAACCTGTTAATCCTGGTATAGCCATTAATGATAATGAAGCTACTACCATAGAAGTATAACTAAATGGTAAATATTCTATTAAACCACCATATTTACGCATATCTTGTGTTTCTGATATAAAACTATGTATTATTGATCCTGCTGACATAAATAATAATGCTTTAAAGAATGCATGACAATATAAATGATAAATTGCTAAATCATAAGCACTTGATCCTATAGCTAACATCATCATCGCTAATTGACTCATTGTTGATAATGCTATAACTCTTTTTATATCATTTGTTACTACTGCTATTAAACCACTTATTAATGTTGTAAATCCACTTAATCATAATATTGTTAATAATATTGAAGGTGTATATTCTAAAATAAATGATGATCTTACTAATACAAATACTCCACTACATACCATTGTAGCAGCATGTAATAAAGCACTTACAGGTGTTGGACCCTCCATCGCTGATAATAATCAACCATGTAAACCTAATTGAGCAGATTTAGCTGTAGCAGCAATTAATAACATAATAGCTAATAAATTTAATATAAAAGTATCTGTATGAGGTGTTAATAATTCTATAGTATAAAAATCTACAGCATGAAATAAATTTAACATAAATGCTAAACATATAACAAATAAAGTATCACCCATACGATTTAATAATATAGCAGATAAAGCAGATTTCATAGCTGCAATACGTGTATTTCAAAATGATATTAATAAATAAGATATAACTCCTACAAATTCTCATCCTATAAACATCATTAAATAATTTTCACTAACTACTAAAACTGTCATAAATATAGCAAATACACTTAAAATAACATAAAAACGATTACGATTTGGATCATGTCTCATATAATCTATAGCATAAAATAATACAGCTAATGTTACTATACCTACAGGTACCATAACTGTCATTGATAATGAATCTAATAATAATCCATAATTTATTTGTATATCTCCTAATGATAATCATGTACCTATATTAATATATACTGATTCCTCATAAAAATATGTTAATCAATTAAACATTATAATATATTAGTTACTTTACCTCTTAATCTATAATATGATACTAATAAACTTAATCCTATTGCTGATTCTGCTCCAGCTAATATTATTATAAATAATGCATATATTGTTCCTTCTATATCATTATATATACTTCCTATATATATTATTTTAACTGTTACTGTTAATAATAATATTTCTATTCCTATTAATAACGTTATTATATTATTTTGACTTATATAAAATGTTATTAAAGTTGTTAACATTGCTAACATTCTTATATTATTTATAATTTTTATCTCCATATATCGTTTTTTATATATATTACCCCCATACCTTCCTTTTAAACTAAAATATCTCTTTTTATAATAATAAAAACTTATACTTTAATAAATAGTAATATGAATATATATATATTTAATAAATAATCCCTCCCTTTCAAAGAAAGGGAGTGGATGAGGGCCCTTTACTTTAGAAAAGAGTTGTAAAATATTTTTATTACAACCTTCCTTTTAAGAGGGTCTTTATATATTGATAATATGATTTCTCAAATATTTCTAAAAATAAATTACCCACGGATCACCGGGGGTGATTTATATTTAATATAGGATAAATAATAATAAATAATTATTTATTAATAAGTTAGAAACCGAATGGAGAAATAAAGATATTAGCATCAATAGCATAAATTAAAGCAGGTATAAATAAAGCTAAAGCGAATAATAAAGGTAAGAAAATAATTCAACACATATTAATTAATTTATCATATCTAACTCTAGGAAGAGTAGCTCTAACTCAAATATAAGTGAAAGCAAAGACATTAGCTTTTAAACCTAGAATAATACCAGTACCACCACCAAAGAAAAGAATAGCAGTTAAAGTAGATAAGAATAAGATAGAAGCATATTCAGATAAGAAGAAAAGAACAAAAATAGAAGAAGAATATTCAGTCATATGACCAGAAACTAATTCAGATTCAGCTTCAACATTATCAAAAGGAGGTCTAGCACATTCAGCTACACAACCAATAAATCAAATAATTGATAAAGGTAATAAAGGAACGAATATTCATATAGATTTTTGTAATTCTACATATCTAGATAAATTCATAGAACCAGCTAATAATATACATAATAAAATAATAGTAGTTAAAACTAATTCATAACTAATTAATTGTGCAGTAGAACGTATAGAACCTAATAAAGAATATTTACTATTAGCAGATCAACCTGCTAATAAAGTACCAAATACACCTACACTACTAATAGCTAAAGTTAAAATAAAACCATAATTATGATCAGTTATTACAATACCTGGTCCAAAAGGTATAACAGATCAACATAATAATGCTGACATTAATGCAATCATTGGACTAATTAATAATATTACTTTATCTGCATGTGTAGGTATTATTATTTCTTTTAATAATAATTTAGCAGCATCTGCTATAGCCATTAAAGTACCATAATAACCTACAGCATTAGGTCCAACTCTACGTTGCATATAACCTAATGTTTTACGTTCTGCTACAGTTAAAAATGCTACTGCTAATAATATAGAAACAAATAATAATAATAATTCTATTACATTCATAATCATTATCTTGTTACTGCTATAGCCCCTATAACTGATAAAATTAATATAATACCTGTAATTATTAATAATATACTATATTCTGTATATAATTGATTACCTACTACTATTAATTCATTTCATACATTTTCTATTTCCATTATTATTCCATATGTTTCATATGTTAAATCTAATGGTATTAAACTTATTGTTAATAATGTTACTACTAATGGTGATACTTTACCTTGTGGTGTATAATCTATTTTTAATAATGATAATATAAATAAAAATAATATCGCTATTGCTCCTACATATATTAATATATATAATATTCCCATTAACATAAATCCTTGATTATATAAACACACTGCTGTACTTAAAAATAATATTATTAATCATAATATACTTTGTACAGGTGATAATAAACCTATTGCTAATAAACTAGATATTCCACTTATAATATTCATTTTATATCTATCTCTTAATTTTCTTTTTATTAATTATTTATCTATTATAACTATCCAAAAGAATAAAATTATTTATTTAAATAATTTAATAATATTTTTATTTAACGTCTATATCTGGAATCGAACCAAAATCAATGTATTAACAGTACATGGCTTTACCTTTAAGCTATACAAACTTTATTATAACCTTCCTAAATAAAAGATTCACTTTCAAAAAAAAAGGATAAATTATTTATATTTATATCTTTCCTATATTTTATAAAAATACTTATATTTCTATAAAAAAAATAATATATAAGAATTGTTAAAAATTTATTATTACCTAATCCCCCCAATGGAAAGTCCATAAATATTCTTTTTAAAAGAAAAGGAGGTAATTTTATATATATATATATAAATATTTTATATATATTAATATTAATATGAATATATTCATCCCTTTTTAAGGGGGGAGTTATATATATATTATCTTCTTCTATTAAAAATAGGGGGGTAGAAAGATAATATAAAAAAAGTATGTTAAAAGAATAAAATAAAGTTATTCATCTTCAGGGTTAGCTAATCATTCAACGAAATCTGAGATAGGAACACATTCAACTTTTATAGGCATTAAAGCATGGTTAACACCACATAATTCACTACATTGTCCATAATAAACACCAGTTCTTTGTATTAAAGCACTAACTTGGTTTAAACGACCAGGAGTAGCATCAACTTTTAAACCTAAAGAAGGAACAGCAAATGAATGAATAACATCATTAGCAGTTACAATAAATCTTACATGTGTATCAACAGGAACAATAATAGAAGTATCAGTATCTAATAATCTTAATTGTCCTTCTTCTAACATATCATCAGGAATAATATATGATTCATATTCTATAGTTTCACCAGTATCTGATATAAAGTCAGAATATTCATATTTTCAATATCATTGTAAACCTACAACTTTAATAGTCATAGCAGGTGTTAAAACTTCATCACATAAATATAATAATATAAAACTAGGGAAAGCTATTAATAATAATATAATAGCAGGGAATATAGTTCATATTATTTCTAATGTTTGTCCATGTCTTAAATATTTATAAGCAAATTTATTATTTTTAAAATCTTTTATTATAACATATAAAATATACGATACTAAACCTAATATTAAAGCTAAATAAAACATTATATGATCATATAATTCATGTATACCTTCTTGGTTAGGTGTAGCTGCATCTTGTAAACGAACACCTCATGGTGTTGGAACATCTAATCAAATCATTTTTTATAAATTAATTTATTATTATTATAAATACAAACAAAAATATTGGAATTAATCAGAATTGAACTGATATCGTTCGCATGCAAAGCGAATGATTTACCTATTAATCTATAATCCCTTATATATTAATTTATTTTTCCTACATAAGAAGGGGGGTATAAATTAATCTTTTGGAAAATAATTATTAAATATAAGTTATATATATATATAATAAAGGGTAAAATAAGAATATTGAAAGGTATATGAAAAAATAATTAGTTTATATTTAAAATAATTAAATATTACTATATAACATATTAATCTAAATATGTAAAATCTTATTTGTTGGGTTTAATATTTGAAATGCGTTCAATATGTATCCTCAATTTTCTTAGCATATATACAAATATAAAAATATAAAAATGATATATAAATATAAATGAATAATAACCATAGGAAAATGCCTTAATATCCTTTCGTACAAATAAAGGTACAAATAAGAAAGACCCCATAGATGATAAAATCATTACTGACTCACGTCGTAATTAACCCATCTCAAGTAACTCATTATAGGACGAACAGTCCTACCCTTCCTAATTGCTTCAACCAGGAGGATGAGTTTAGACGACATCGAGGTGGCAAACACCGCTGACGATATCGACTCTCACGCGGTATTACCCTGTTATCCCTAGCGTAACTTTTATCCGTTATCGACATCCATATCAATTGATTATGCCTGTTCACTACACTATACGTAAGTACTAATTACACTTGTTTGTATTATTATTATCGCACAATTATGTTGTTATCCTTGCTTATATATATAAATATTCTATTCTCCATATAGTTCTATTGTACGTCTTATATATTTCTATTACATTAAGATACATCTTATTATAAAAATAATAAGTTCCTATAAACCCTAAAGAATATAGGTAATTTTTTTTAATATATATATGTATATAAATATCTTTAGACACATCAGATGCTTTCGCTGATGTCGACGCCCCATCGAAACTAACCACTTTACTGTTTTAAATAATTTTATAAATTTTAATGAAAATTTATTTTATAATTAGAATAATAAATTTTATATATATAGGTTTTTCCATTAATTTTAAATAATATATATATAATATATATTTTATAAATACCTACTAACTGTAATATTTTATATTTATTTATTCAAAATAAAGTTATAGTAAAGCTGCATAGGGTCTTTTTGTCAACCTACGGGTACACGGCATCTTCACCGCGAGTGCTATTTCACTGAGTCTACTATGGATACAGTCATCGCATCGTTAATTCATTCATGCAGGACACCAATTATGTGTCAATGAATTTCGCTACCTTAGGATCCTCAGGATAAGACCGCCGTTTATATATTTTTTAATATAATATCTTACTAATATCTAAATTTATAGAATATACACCGGGCAGACCTCACCTACTATACTTATTATTACTAATACGCAGTAGGATGTGTTTTTGGTAAACAGTCGCACGATTATAGTTTTAATTCTTTTTGCCGAGTTCATTCATAGTAGTTATCTCATTCTCTTTTATCATACCTGTGTCGGTTTACAGTACGGTTCACTTTATTTTCCTGTACTTTCTCCCATTGATTAAATATTTCTATTTATATCTTAGGGACCGTTAATTTCTATAAAACCTTATGAATATAAGAGGGTAATTTTATATTACCTATCGTTACTCAAGCCAGCATTCTTTTTATAATTCTTCATTATATATTCTGCTACCATATATGCATATTTACATATATCTATTAAACTGTTATAAATTTAGACCCGTATATCTTCTCTACTTATAAAAAAAATATATTATATATATATTTATATCATATCAGTGCATTGTTACATGTCCTTTAACAGATGATTATTGTTAAACCCGCTGACTGATTGTCTATCTTTTATTTATAGATTATGTTCACTAAAAAAATTATTATATTTGGGACATACATTAAATAGTCTAGGTTGTTTCCTTTTAGACTTACTACCTTATCGCAATAAGTCTGACTCCTTACTTTTATGATTATTTACTGTTTCCGAGTTTTAAATATTATGAAATGTTACTCCCAAAAACATTTAAGTGCTGTACCAGTTTATAAATTAGTAAAGGCTATACTATAATATATTTCGCAGAAAACCAGCTATCTGCAAACCAGTTTTGTCTGTCACTACTACACACACCTCTTTAGAAGATATTGCTACATCTACCTATTGAGTCATTTTAGTTAAATATATATATATTAATTAATATAAATATATTTAACATATACATTACATATATAATTCTTATTATTAAATTTAAAATACTTGGACATGTGTAGATCGTTTGCTTTCGGGCCTATATATATTAATTTTTAATTGATAAATCTTATTTTTATTATGATTCTTATTCTCACTAATATATATAACTCACTGGCCCATTATACAAGAGGTACGTTATACTATAACTGCTCTTTATTATTCTATTTCATTATTTTCCCTTACGGTACTATTTATTAATACTTTATTATTGTCTTAGTAGTTGATACTACTTTATTCTCACTCTTTATGATACTCTTTGACTACTATAATTTCACTCACCGTTACTTATATAGCCTCTGTTGATTTATTCTCAAATTACTCAGATGTTTCATTTCACTTGATTCTCTTTTTTTCTCTCATTTTCATGATAATGATTGGAAATTTCATTTCCGTTTTTTCATTTATATCATTTATTAAGTATTATACATAAATCCCTAAAATAATATTATTTTCATATACCTTTTTTCAATATATCTCCTAATTTAATTTTCTTTATATCCTTATATAAATTATATCTCCCCCTTAATATATATCATATATTACTCCCCTCTTATTAAAAAGAAAGCTATCATCCCTTCTTTTCAATAAAAAGATGTTTATCAAGACCCTCCCTTTAAAAAGATTGTTATAAAATTTTAATTATAATATTATATAGTTTATTTTATATAAAATTATATATTAATTTAATATGAATATATAAAAAATATCATATAATATGATATCCCCTTATATATATTTCCCATTGAAATAGGGAAAATATATATATATATTGATTATAATATAAAATTATTATATATTATATATATTTATAAAAAATATATATTATTTATCAATATTGTCAGTTGGGTTAGTTAATACAGGTAATTCATAGAATGTATGAAATGCTGCAGGTCTATCTAAAATTAATTCTAAATCACTATTTCTAGTTTTTCTAGTTAAATTACTTTCAGTAAAGTCAGGAGTAATATCTTCTGTTGTAGGTTCTGTATCATTATTATTTTCTAATTGTATTAATACACTTTTTAATCCTACTATTACAGATATTATAGATATCATTGAACCTATACTACTTACATAATTTCAACCTAAAAATGCATCTGGATATTGTGGTATACGACGAGGCATTCCATTTAAACCTAAGAAATGCATTGGTAAGAATATTATGTTTACAGATATAAATAATAATCAGAAATGAACTTCTGCTCATATACGATTATAATTTAAACCAAACATAGATGGACCTCAATAATAATATCCTCCTACTAAACTAAATAATGCTCCCATTGATAATACGTAGTGGAAATGCTAATTATATACTATATAAATATAAATAAATCATAAGTTATTTATATTTTATTTTTTAATTTAATAAATTATTATCTTGAGGAGATAAATCATCCCCCCCTGGGGGGTAATTTATTAAATTGTATATTTTATTAGTGGACTATCTCTTTATTTATATATATATATATATATATTCTTATTTAAAGAACATATATATAATTTTATGTATATTTATGATATAAAAATATATATTTTCATAAATTATTATGAAAGAAAGATATATTTATATTTTATAAAGAATAAATAATTAATTACAGCCCTTTTATTTATAAGAGTATTATTATTAATTCTCTTTTTTTGAAAGGGAAGGATTATTATTATTATTTAATTTCTTTACAAAAGGTATTTTATATCATAAAGGATTTAAATATTGTATTCAATCTAATAAAAAAGAACTATAAATTTTATATTCTATACTATCAAAAGAAGATTTATTATATTGTCTTATTTCTATAAATCTCTTAATTTTAGTAACTCTATAAAATTTAAAATCACAATATAATCTATTTTTTATAAAATAATCATATAATAACATCATACCTTTAACATTTTGATATTTAAAACATATAGATGTATATATTTTTTGTTTTCTTATAATTTTACAAGGTATATAATTAGGTATAACATTATCTAAATTTAAATTTTTACTATATTTATTATATTTAAATTCTAAATTACACTCAATTCTATTACCAGGAAAATTAAAAACAATAGAACCATCAGTATCTATTAAACCTGAAAAATAAGGATCATAAGGTTCTATAATATAATTAGGTTCTATATATTTTATATTAAAATATTCACAAGCTTTCTTATAATTATCTATTTTTAATCTTATTAAACCATTAATATTATTTAATACATATATCATATCTTCTTTTCTACCTATTGTATATATAACATATGGATTTTTTTTATCATATCTAATTCTTCCTATATTTAAATAATTTTGTATCCTTGTTAATATTCTTATATCTCTTATATGTATTTTTATTCTTATTTCTTTCATAACTAATTTCTTATAACCTTCTTTTTTAAAAAAAAGTTTCCTTAAATCAAAAGATCCATCTCCATCTAAAACACCTGCAAATCAATTTCAAAATTTATAATCTTGTTCTAATTCATGTTTTTTATATAATAATTTATTATCTTGAGGAGATAAATCACCCCCTTTAGGAGATAATTTATTCTTTTGATCTAATATTTCATTTTTTATATTTTTATTATTAGTTGAATAAGTTCTATATGTTAATTTATTATATAAATTATATTGATTTATCTTATTTTTATTAAATTTTATATAATAATTACCTTTTTTATTATAAAAAGATATTAATTTATTTTTTAATATTATAAATAATAAATAACTTTTTATATATAAATATATCCCTTTAATAAATTTAAATAAAATATTTATTATTAATAGGATATATTTTAAGATAATTATATATAATAACAATATATCTCCATTAAATGGAGATATATCACCTTTATAAGGAAATATATTACTAAATAATTGACGTATAGTCTCTGAGAATCCTTTACAGTTTTCTGCTGATTGTATATCCAATTTATATATAATTTTATTATAAATTTCTTTTTTTTTTAATAAGAAATAATATATTACCCCCGGATCACTGGGGGTGATATATTCCCTTCGGGAATATATTAAAAATAAATAATATCACATATTATTTATTTTATAATTATATATAAATATAAGATAATTATTATTTTGACTAAATATTTTATAAATTAATATTTTTTCTACAAAAGATATTTTCCGAGATATCTCAGAGTATATTTTATGTAAAATAAAATATAATTTAATTTCATCTATTTTTAAAAGATACTTTATAAATATATAAATATATATATTTATGAAAATAAATAGTAAATAATTACTTGAAAATATAGTTTCCAGCATATAGTCAATTTCAAAATAAATTCTAAATTCCATAAATTTATTTAGGGCCATCTGACCTACTACGTAGTAAGTATCATGGAATGCTACATCTATAGATGCGTTAGATAACATAACACCTGTTAATCCCCCCACAGTGAATAAAAATAAGAAACCTAATGCAAATAACATAGGTACTGCTAATCTTACTTCTCCTCCATAAATAGTTGCTCATTATATAAATCTTTAATCATTTCAGATTCAGTTAATTTATACCTTCTCATATATATAATTATATTCCAAAAAAGATATAATCATTATAATTATATATACTTAAATAAGTGATAAAAACTTATTACCATTACTGGCGAATTAGGATTATACCTTAGGCTATCATAGATTTATTATATATCCTTAGATAACCTGGAGCGTCTAATCTCTACGCTTTTACACAGTGGTTTCCCAAAATCTTTAAATATTTAAAGAAATCTTATATATATATATATATAAGTATGTGATTTAGTTCGACGATTGTCTTTTATATATTTTTATTCTATATAAAAGAGATCTCCCGAGTTTGCCCCATATAATATAATATATATATTACATATTAAATATATATCCCTTTCATATTACTCAGGAAAGATATATATATATTTTATATAATTTTTTTATGTATTTTATATTTCATTGAAGGAATAATAAAAGGTTCAATATGTGGATATAATTTCTTCATAGATTCTACATTAATATAAATTACATATTTATTTCTAGATTTATGTAAAGTACATTTTATATCAAATTTTATATAAAAAACATTTATTAATAAAATTAATTCTTTAACAGTAAAAGATTGTAAATTTAATGTTACACCTTTATGAGTATAAGAACCATCTCCCATAATAATATGAGCTAATGATTCATAATTTATTAAATCATAAATATTATTTGGTATAATTTTTATTCTATTTTTATAAAATATTCTTTTTAATAAACTAAAACATGGTAATGCAATAGTTACAAATTCTACACTAGGAAATATTTTATTTTTTAATTTAGAATCTTTATAAAATGGTAATGAAATACAATAATGAGATAATAAATTATAAACATATCATAAATAATCGAAATTATCTAATTTTTGTTTAAATCTAAATCTACAAGAATGTTCTGTTAATAATCCATTTTTATTATATTTTATTTTTTCTTTATTACAATTAAATATACTATTTTCTAAATTTAATTTAGAACTATATTCTATATATCCATCTGATATAATTAAACCTGATAATATATATACTAATCTATTAGGTATATTTACCATATATCTAACTATTTTAGTATAATTATTATTATTTAAAGATGAACTTAAATTAGAACCATATATAACTAAATCTTTAGTTTTAGTATCAGGTTTTATATAAAATTTATTACCTCTTGGAATTATTTTATATATATTTTTATTAATTAAATCAGGTAAAATCATTATTGATGATTTTAATATTTCTTTATTTTCCTTATTAAAATTATTATATAAATCATCCTCTTTTAAAGGTAATTTATTCCCCAAGGGGATAAATCACTCCCCTCCGGTGATCGGAGGGGGTAATTTATTAATTATATAAATATATATATTCCTTCAAAAAGGATATATATATCTCTCCATTATTAAAAATGGGTAAATATATATATTATATTTTTTGATCATTATAATGTTCTTACTGAAGGAACATAACAATCATGAGAAGATTTTTATACCTGTAGGTACAGCAATTACCATAGTTGCAGAAGTAAAGTATGCTCTAGAATCAATATCTAATCCTACTACATACATGTGATGACTTCATACTAAGAAACCTAAGAAACCAATAGATCCCATAGCATATAACATACCAACTTCTCCAAATATAGGTTTTTTACTATAAGTTGAAACTATATGTGAAATAATTCCAAATCCAGGGATAATTATAATATATCAATTATCTTTATTTATATATATATAATATTTATATATATAAATTAGAGTATTTTACTCTACAAAAACTTTATTATATTTTTGTTAGGACTATATCTTATATTTTATTATTTTCTATAATATATTTCATTTTCTCTTTATATTTATTTATTTTTTCTATACCTTCTAAAGTTAAATGTTCTTTATTTTCTATTAATATATATGCTTTTCTTATATATATATAATTTAAATATTTATATCCTATTAAAGGATATCTATCTAAATAATTTATTACATTTTTAAATGTTTTAAAAGATGTTGTTTCAATATAATATGATATTATATTATTTTCATGATTACGTTTACCTATATAACATCCTTTAATATTAAACATATTATTAGATAAATATATTTTGATATAATTTAATATACTTATATCTTTTTTATCAATTTTTAATTTTAATCTTATTTCAGTTTTATTCTGACGTTTAATTATTTTAATTAATAATGAACCATCAGCATCTATAAAACCTGATAATCAATGATTATCAAAATCATTTAGATTACCAATATTAAATTTATTATATTTAGAATAAAATTTATTTTTTACTAAATTATTTTTAATTAATAAATTATTAATAACTTGATTATATTTATTATAAGTTTTTAATTTATTATTAATTAATTCTAATATAAATAATAAACCATCAGAATGTGAAACAACATATTTAATACTATTTTTAATTTTATGTATTGAACCATAACCTATTTGAGATTTTAATCAATAAGCTGCTGATTTATCTTTTATATCATAAGCTATTGTTAAATTCCCTTTTTGATTACAAAAATGACCATCTCCATCTATTAAACCAGCTAAATAGTAACCTAATTGATCATTATTTAATGGTTTATATTTTGTAGGTACATGTATAGATATATTATTTTTAAATATATGTTTTTTTATAGAATTTAAAATATTATTTTTATTAAATAATAAAATACTATTGCGTATAGTCTCTGAGGATCTTATATATTTTGATATAATTTCCTGCTGATTGACTCATATATATAACTTTGTTACTGTGTATCATTTTGATATGTAGTATTTATATATTTTATAGTTCGTTCCAGCATACAGCAATATTAAGAGGCATAAATCGACCTCTGGATGACCAAAGAATCCTTTATTATTCTTTTATAATTTTTATCGACTGTACATTAAGCATCATTTCAGATACCCACAAGTGAGCCAGTCTGTAGCGATATTTAATACTACCGACGGTCTTAAGATAATTATTAACTCTTAACCGTTTTCACTCGCATCGCAATACTATTATTTTTAATATGCTTATACAAGCCCAAATAATAATATATTATTCCTCTCAGAATAAATTAGTTAAATTAATTTATCTTATTCCCCTCACCACTTAAAGTAGGATCTGATAAATTTATATCCATTTCCTTATTAAAGTTACATGTTATATATTTAACTATTACTAGATATAAATAATATATATATCTTCTTTTAAAGGAAATATATATATTTTATTAATATAGTCTTATGATTTAAAAATCTTAAAAATATGTATCCTTATATAAATAATATTTCTAAATATATAATATATCTTTTATAGTATTATATAATTAGAAATATATATATTACATATTCACATTTGCTATATTAATTATTTAGTCTTAAACTTATTTCATAATATAAAATAAGTTATATAACTAATTTATACCTTCTTTATTGTTTCAATTCTATATATATATATTATATAATTAATTATTACTTACTTTTTTTATTTAAAAGAAAAAATATTATTTATTTAAATTTCTTATTATATTAATTATATATTCAGTGTTTTTATTTAAATTTATATTATTTTTAAATAAATTTAAAGCATATTTTCAAATTATATAAATATTTAATTTATTAGATTTTAAAGGATATTTATCAAAATATCATAATATTTTTAAACAATTATTTAAACCAGATATTCTAAAATATCAAACATTAGGTACAGAATGTTTATAAACATTTCCTATATTAAATAAAATAATTAACTTATCTAAAACAATTTTATTTTCTAAATATTTTTGAGATATATCAAAACATACTTTATATTTTAATTTGTTTTCATTTTGTGTATTATCTTTTATTTTTATATTTCAATAAAAACAACCTTCAGCATCCGTAAATCCACTGAATCAACTATTATTTAATAATAATTCTTTAGATTTATTATTTATTTTTAATACCACTATTTTATTTAATATATTCATATCTATTTTATTATTTTTATTTAATTTTTTAATAAATTTACCTTTATTTATCTTAGAATTTAATAAATTTAATCATTTATTAAAAGATATTAATTTAATTGGTAAAATTATATTATTATTAAATAATAATGCTATTAAATAACATTCTAAATTATTTTGTATAACATATCTATAAGTATCTTTTCCTTGTTTTATAACTTTACCATAACCTAATTTTGATTGTATATCTTCTAATATATATTTATTTTTTATATTTTGAGTTATAATAAATGTTATATCATTTTTTTATTTATTACAAATGAACCATCTCCTTCAGTAAAACCTATTAATCAATTTATATAATCATTAGATACTTTAGGTAATTTTAATAATTCACATAATTCATTATATCTTATATTATTATAATCTTTATTATAATTTTCTAATTGAGATGAGAAACATCTTTTAAATATTATATTTCTTATATAATTATTTATATTTATATAAGTATATATGTTTATATATTTTATAATATAAGTAAATGATTTAATTTTTTTTAGTAAATATAAAAATATAATATATATATATATTTGGTAAAACAAATGTTGATACAACACTGGATCTCCTCCAGCAGCTACTTCATAGAATCCAGTATTAAAGTTACGATCTAATAATAATAATGTAACTCCAGCTGTTAATACTGGTAATGATAATAATAATAATATAGCTGTAAAGAATATAGCTCATACAAATAATGGTGAATTTACCATATGTAAACCTATTGTACGCATATTTAAGAATGTTACAATAAAGTTTATAGCTCCTAATAAACTAGATATACTTGTTAAATGTAAAGCAAATATAGCTAAATCTACACTAGGTCCTGAATGAGCATTTATTGATGATAAAGGTGGATAACATTATTATGTTTTTTATATATATATATAATATAATATAATATAATTATATTTATATATTAATTCAATTATTTACATAATTGTTCGGACTATACCTTATACATTTAATTTATGTTTATTTCTTATCTTATTTATTAAATCTTTTATTTCTTTTAATTTTATATAATTTCCTTTAAATTTATAATATGATCTTTTTCATATTGAAAATTCTAAATTCTTTACTCCCATAAATAATATACTATGATCATTAGTTATAAAATATTTTATTATATTTTCTATAGATTTACTATTTGTTGTATCTAATATATAATATTTATTCCCTTTAGAGATAAATATCCCACCTCCTTTGGAGGGTGAATATTTATTGTGTTTATATACAATAAAAGATTTTTTTATATTTAATATATATTTTATACAATATAATACTATATAATCTAATTTTTGAGTTATACCAAATCCATGGACTATTCTATCTTTAGATTTAGATGTTAAATAAAAACTTCCTTCAGCTTCTATAAAACCTATTAATCAACTTTTTGTCATTATTGATGTAATATAATTTTTATTATCTATAAACTCATTTAAATTATCATCTTCTTTATTATTAAAATCTATATTTATATTATTTCATATTGGTGATTTATAATCTAAAGGTATATTAACTTCTTTTATTTTTTTTATTTTATCTATAGATTCTTTTATAGATATATCTTTATTATCATATAATAATAAAGATTCCTTAAATTTTAAATAATTAAAATATTTAGATGTTAATAATTTATTATTATTAAATATTGGTAATATAATATTAATTAAATGATCTCTACGAGTAATTACATAACTAGACATAGTTTTATCTTTAACTATTCTACCTATATCTAAAGTATCTTTAATTTTATATAATATTTGTTCATTATATGTACTTTGACTTAATTTAAAAGTAAATGATACTTTTTTATTATCATTTATATAAATATTAAATGTACCATCTCCATCAGTAAAACCTACTAATCATTCATTAAAATTAACTTTTTTTACTGATGTATGATAATGTCTTATTCCTTTAATATTATCTTTAAAGGATGGAATATAAATATTATATAATTTATTTTTTAATAAATAAGAATTATTATTTTTATTATTAAACATAAATTTATTTCTTCAAATAGAAGATAAATGTATTATCTTGTTTAGTCTCTGATGTATATATATTATTAAATTAAATAATAATTTATATATACAGGCATATAAACCTATAATCATAAACATTATAACTAATAAGATTATATATATATTTATATATATAAATATTGAGTATTTTATGAAACAATATACTAATAATAAGTATATTAAGGTCTTTCATGCATCGAAAGATATTTTTAAGAACAGCTTATCTCAAACCGTTCATCCTACTCCTGGTCCTTGTTCTGTTAAAACAGAAGCTATTGTACATACTAATGCAGGTGGTAAACATCAAAAACTAATATTGTTTAATCTAGCAAAAGCCATATCAACTCCTCCTATCATTATAGGTAAAAAATAATTACCAAAGGCACCTATTAATACTGGCATTACAAATAAAAATATCATTGCTATAGCATGTCCTGTTACCATTACATTAAATACTTGATTATTACCTTGTAAAAATTGAGGATTTGAACCTGATAATTCTAATCTAATTATAACTGACATAGCTGTAGCTACCATTGATGATATCATTCCATATCCTAAATATAATATTGCTATATCTTTATGAGATGTACTAAATAATCAACGAGTTATATAACTCATCTTATGCATATATATATATTATAAAAATATATATATATTACCATATAATTTATTTTATATTTCTTTTTTATAATCTTCTTTTTTTATTTACTTTATTTACTTATTTACCTTATTATATTTATTATTATTACAACTTTCTTCTTTTAAAAAGAACCTCATTCACTACCTTTCTTTTAAAGAAAATAAATTACCCACGGATCACTGGGGTGTTTTATATGATAGATATCATAATAAATTACCGGGTTATTTATCCCCTTGGGGAATAAATTAATTATTATTATATACTAAAATAAAAATAGTATATATATTATAGCCCTCTTCTTTATAAGAGTATACCTCACTCCCTTTCTTTGAAAGGGAGGAATTATTTTCAAATAAAAAAAAAAAGGTATTATTTATTAATATAATCTTTTATTATAAAAGTATTAATTAAATATATATAATAAAAAAGATAGATTATGTTTATTTTTTAAATGAATATAAATATTATTACAACTTTCTTTTTAATAAGGTCCACTCTATTTATTAAAAAATGAGGGATTATTTTCTAATATCTTTTAATAAAAAATCTATAGGTTTTTCATAATTATAATTAATATTAGATTTAGAAATATTATTATTTAATGTAATTTGTTTAAATCAATTATTTGATTTATCTTCATTTATTAAATTTAAATTATTTGAACTTAAAGATTTTATATTATTTAAATAATTTGTATCTATAGATTTTATACTAAAATTATCATCTATATCTAAAATTAAAGAATTTTTACTTAAATTATCATTTATATTTAAATTAGAAGATTTCTTACTTATATTATCATTTATATTTAAATTAGAAGATTTTTTACTTAAATTATCATCTATATCTAAAATTAAAGATTTTTTACTTAAATTATCATTTTTATTTAAATTATTTGAGTCTATAGATTTTAGAATTAAAGTATCATCTATTTGTGAATTATTTGAATCTGTAGATTTCATACTTGAAGTATCATTTATATATAGTTTATTATTATAACTCTCTTCTTTATAAAAAGATCCACTCCCTTTTTTTGAAAGTGAGGGATTATTTATTTCTAAATCTTTACTACAACCTTCTTTTAAATATACACCTGAATCATTCATATTATTAAAAGAATAAGGATTATTTAATTTATATTCCATATTTTGATATAAATCATCATTATCTAAATCAAAATTAGGTTTTTTTAAAATTCTAGATTTATTATATTTATCTAATTTTGATTCTTCACTAATTAAGTCTAAATTTGATGAATCTACAGTTTTAATTTTAGAAATTGAATTAATATTTGAAGAATTTTGACTTAAATCTGGACTATAATTACTTGGTATAGAATTATTTGAAATAGAATTACTTGGTATAGAATTATTTGGATTATAATTACTTGGAATAGGACTATTTGGACTATAATTACTTGGTATAGAATTATTTGGAATAGAATTATTTGGAGAAGGGATATTTGGTGTAGGTATATTTGGAGAAGGTATATTTGGTGTAGGTATATTTGGAGAAGGTATATCTTGAGTAGAATTATTTATAATAGGGATATTTGGATCAGAATTATTAAAACCTAAATTAATATTTTTTGAATTAGTAAAATTAAAATTTAATGAAGTATTATTTAAATTAATATTATTTATATTTAAATTAATATTTTTTGAATTAGTAAAATTAAAATTTAAACCAGGATTATTAATATTTAAAGTAGAATTATTAATTTTAGGTTTAGAATCATTAATTTTTGAATCAAAGTTATTAAATTCTGGGTTAATATTATTAATATTTTTAGTAGAATTATCAATATTTTCATTAAATTTACTTAAATCAATATTATTAAAATTAGGATTTTTAAATTTTGGAATAGAATTATTTGAAGAAGGGATATTTGGAATAGAATTATTTGAAGAAGGGATATTTGGAATAGAATTATTTGAAGAAGGGATATTTGGAATAGAATTCTTTGGAGAAGGTATATTTTGAGTAGAATTATTTTTAATAGGGTTATCATCATTTAAATTAAAATCAGATAAATTTATATTTTTATTATTTAAGAAATCTAAAAAAACAGGATTATTCATACCTATAATATTAGGATTTTTATCAATAAATTCTTGATATAATAAAAATTTATTTATTAATTTTTGAGCTTTAATAGGATCTATTAATTTTAATTGTTCAATATATCTAGAAGTTTCTAAAGGCATAACACAAGTTACTTTATTATCTCAGAATTCTAATAAAATAGTTTTAGGGATTCTAGGTATACTAGGTTCCATAGGTAATAATTTATTAGGTAAAGTAAAATCATATAAATCATTAGGATGATTTGAATATGCTTGTATTCCACTTTTATCATTAAATTTTAAATTTAATCCTGTAGGATTTCTTATTTCATTTATTAATAAATTATACATTCAATTACCTTTATTAGGTTGTATAGTTATATAATTAGAATAATCAATAGGATTTTCACTATTTACAGTAAATGTTGTAGGAAATGCACGGATTGAATCTCTTCCTAATTTATTATGAAATATTTCAAGGAAAAAATTATTAGGTATATTTATTATAAAATTTCTAAATAATTTATATAAATTTACATTATTTTTAATATTAAAATCTTCTTCTCCTTTTTTTGTTTGATCAATAGAATCTTTAATTATTTTTGGATCAGATATATTTTTACCAAATTTATCAAAGAAATCTTTATTTCTTTGTTCTACAAATTCTTCACTATTTTTACTTATTTTACTACTTAATTCATTCTCTGATTTAAAATCTTTTAAACTATTATCTTTTACTATAATTTCTGGGTTTGTTATTTTTTCTGATAAATTTTGTAAAGAATTATTTTTAATAGGAAAAGCACTATTTTCAGAATCACTTTTATTTTTTATTAAATCTTCAGGTATAACATTTTTAACAGTAAAAATACTATTTTCTAAAAATGGATTATTAATTGATTCATTTTCTTTTATCATAGATATTTTTTTATTATTATTTATTAAACCTGAAAATGAATTTTCATCTTCAGAAGAAGACATATCTGGTGAAACTACATCTCCTGATGGATAAGTATTTTCTATATCTAAACGTATATTATTATCATTATCAGAATTTGTAGTATCACAATATATATATTTTTTAGAAAATATATCTGATATTAAATTATTAAATGTTTCAATATATGATATACTTAATATATCATTAAATATATTTATTATATTTATAAATTCTATATCAAATTTTTCTTTTAATATATATACAGTATATATATATAATATATTAAGAATTATTTGTAATAAAATATATAAAATAAACATAAATAATATAGATATAAAAATTATAGAAATATAAGCATAATATAAAATAAACATAATAAAATTAAAGTTAAATAAGAAATATATTCAATAATAAATTAATTTATTATATATATATTTTATTATTTTATCAATATTTAATATATATAATAATATATAATATATAAATGTATTAATATAATTTGATAGAGTCTTTGATATAACTAATAAATAATATATTAAATTATTAATGTAATTCGATAGAGTCTTTGATATAACTACTAAATAAAATACAAAACACGTAGCTTTGTATCATTGATATGGCAAATTCAAGTATAACAATTGCAATAACACCAGATATGGGTAGAAACCCTCCCAGAAATCCAATGGTAGAAGAGTTCATTAAATTAAATATTAATGAACCTAAAATTAACATTAATAAATGACCTGATAATATATTAGCAGATAAACGTAAACCTAAAGAAATAGCTCTAGAACAATAAGATAAAGTTTCTATTAAAACTAATATAGGTACTAATAATAAAGGAGTTCCTGTAGGTACAAATAAACCAAAGAAACCTAATTTATGTTTACTTAAACCTAATAAAGTAACACCTAATCATAAACTTAAACTTAATGATATTACTGCTATTAATTGTGCTGATATAGCAAATGAATAAGGTATCATTGATATTAAATTTGCTATTAATATGAAATTAAATAAAGTAAATATTAATGAAAAATAATCTCCTCCATGTCTTCCTATTTGGCTTTTTACCATATTTAATATTGTATCATATATTGCTAATATAGATGCTCCTCATCTATTTCATCCTAAATTTGCTTTGTTTAATATTATATTGTATCCATATATTATAAATACTACTAATCCTATATATATTACATAATTTGTAATACTTAATGTTAACATATTATTTACTATAAATAATGTTTTAATTTCAAATTGATCTAAAGGTGATATTATCATTTTGTTTTTATTTTAATTTTTTTTCTAAGCTTATTATTTTGACTCCTCCTATATAATTTAAGGATCCTCTTAATATATATATTTACCCCTATTTTAAAAGGTGATATATACTTTACTTTTCTTATATAAATAAAAAATAATTATATATTTTTCCTCACCTCCTTTAAAGAAGTGAGAGATATAAACCCTCCCTTATTAGGAGGTATATATATCTACTAAAAGTAAATATATTATTTCTTATTTAAATTAAATATATCTATATTAAATAGATATATACCTTCTTATTAAAGTAATATATATATATTAATAAAATTATTCTTTAAGAAAAATATTCTATTTAATAATTTACCCCCCAGGGGGGGGATGATTTATCCCTTTTGGGAATATATTAAATATTTTATATAAATATGTTTTTTCTTTTTAGAAGTTAATATTTATTTTAAAATATAGAATTATAAAAAATTATATATATATAAATAGAGTAATAATCTTAATGAAGTGATTATATTTCGAATATATCGAAGTATGAATATCTTTTTCTTTTTATATGATAATTAAAGAATTGAAGGTCATTATAAAGAGAGATATATTTATATATTTATAAAATTATAATTTTATAATTAAAGTTCTAGAGATTAATAATCTTAATATATTAGGTAATAAATATTTAGATATTAAAAATATTAAAATAGATAAAGCTAATATACCAAAAGTTAATAAATGTAAAAAGTAGAAAGGTACTAATTGAGGCATATAAAATTTATAATTTTATAAGATAATATACTTTACTTTTTATATTTTTTATAAGATAAATAAAAGAATCAGATTGAAGGGACTTGAACCCCCATAGCCCTACACCCAATGTAGATACGTTACCAATTACGCAACAATCTGGTAGATAAACCGATATTATGTTATATTTAAATCTTTTTATAAAATTTTCCTTTTATTAAAAGAAAATTTAAATATAATAATCAAATTAAATTAATAATCGAGATCAAATAGAACACCGAGGGAATTGAACCCTAAGAAATCGATTTGCAATCGATACATCTAACCATAGATACAATGTTCAATATGTGATAAGCGTGAATCGAACACGCGATCTAACATTGGAAGTGTTAAAGTTTGCCAATTAACTTATTATCACTAATAACCACAGCGAGAATCGAACTCGCATATATACTGTGAAGTAGTATTATCATACCATTAGATCATGTAGTCAATAATAACCTATAAAATTTTAATATAATTTAAATTATAAACCTCCCAAAAAAAGAAAATAACAAAAAAATATATTATATATATATAAATTATTGCATCCACTCTATTTAAAATAAAAAGAGGGATTAAAAATTTTTATAATGTTGTATTGAAGAATCGAACTTCAAACCTTCCGATTACAAAACGGACGCTATGCCTATTTAGCTTATACAACTATTATTTATATTCTTTCTTTTTTTTTTAGTGTATAAGAATCTTAAGAATAAGTATTTATTTATACTTAAGATAGGAATTGAACCTATATTTGATGCATATGAGGCATCTGTTCTAACCATTGAACTACCTAAGTTTAAAGGATAACCACTGAGAATTGAACTCAGATATATTGTTCCACATACAATTGTTCTACCTTTGAACTATAGCTATCTTATTGAGGAGGGACTGAATCGAACAGTCGAAGCACAACGGCGCTAAAGCTACAATTTAGTTCTAATTACCAACATTAGAACCTCCCCTATAATATATATATATAAAATATATATAAATATATAACAATACGGTTAGTAGGATTCGAACCTACACGATATTAATCCGAACATTTTAAATGTTCTATGTCTACCTTTTCATCATAACCGCTTATATTAGTTTAGTAAGAATCGAACTTACATCTATCGATTATCAATCGATCTCTCTACCTTTGAGATATAAACTATAAAGATATATCTTCTACCTTTTATATATTAGATTATAAATATGTCCTTCAATAAAAAGATATATATATCCCTTATTGAAATATATTTTCTACCTTTGGTAGGTAATATATTTTCCAAGTTATAAAAAAAGGTGGGAATTTAATATATATATATATAATCTCTACCTTTATTTGAAAGGAAGTGGAAGAGGGTAGTAATAAAAATAAGTATATATATTTTCTCTAATAAGATATATATTTCCTATATTATAAAAAAGATAATAATTCCCTTTTATTGAAAAGGAGTGGATGTGAATCTTTCCTTTGTGAAGGGTAGTAATAAAAAGTTTAAGATGAATAAATATTTAAAATTATAACTCCCGATCAGATTCCTCTAATCGAACCGTATTACAACTTACAACAGGTTATTTATTATTCTTTTTTTTTTTACATAAAAGGAATAAACTTCGTGCTGTTGATGAGTAGTTAGTACGAGATAGCTCTAAAATTCACCGTGACACAATAGTTCACGATTACTAGCAATTCCATATTCATATAACCGAATTTCAGGTTATAATTCCTACGAAAAGAATTATTAATTCAAATTATTATAGTTTAATATAATTAAAATTAGATAAAATCTTTTATAAATCTTAATCTTTGAATGAAAGATATAAGATAAATTTGAAATAAAATTATATAATTGTCTATAATTTTGTAACACGTCTATAGCCCATCTTATAAGGGTCATCATGATTAGTCTTCAACCTAAACTTATAATTAAATTTCTAAAAAAGGAAATACCTAATAAGGTGTAGGATTACGTTCATTAAGTAACTTAACATAAAACTTCACAGTATGAACTGACGACAACGATGTAACGCCTGTATAAATATAAATAATTTATATATATATATAAATATATATATATAAAAAAATATATATAATATTCAAAAGATGGTAAGGTTTTTGGTGGATAATCCAATTAAATAACATGTTCCACTGCTAATAGCTAAAACCGTCTAATGTCTTGTTTTTCACTCTTGCGAGCTTACTTGTCAGGCGGAATACTTTTCATTTTCACTTTTCTATTTAAATTTAAATTTAAACTCAATATAGTATTCATAGTTCACTGCTACGACTAAACGGTCGACGACTCCATCTCGCTACCATAGCTTTCTTCCCACAACGTCAATAAATTATAAGTAAATTACTGGCTGTCTAAGATATATCTAAATTATATTAACAATATATATCCTTTTCATTTTACTTAATCTAATTTATTCTATTTTATTTTATGTTCTACGGAACCTTTAAGCCTTATTGAACAATGCTTGCCCCCCATGTCTAACCGCAGCTGCTGGCACATGTTTTGGTCGGGACTATTACATAATTATATCATTATTATAATTATTTAGAAGTTTATAGTTATTCTTTATTTATATTCTTTTATCTATTTATATTCCTTCCAAAGAAGATATATAAATATATATTTTATAAATCCCTTCTTATAGATAACTTGATCAGTCGTTAGACCATTGTCAAAGATTCCCCACTGCTGCTCTAAAATAGAGTTGATACTATATATCAATGTGACCGTTCTGACGGTAATCATCGGCTCCAGTTCTTTGGCTAGAAATTTATTCTAATACCTACATCTGCATAAAATATTTTATATATATTAAAATATATACATGAATTTAGTATTATTATTTACTTTTTTCAAATATTTTATTTATCACTCACCTTATCGCTAATTTTATACCTAAAGATATATTTTTAACTTGCATGTGTTATGCTTCTATATAGCATTTGTTCTGAACCAACATCATGTTCTCTTAATTTTATTTTATTATGTTTGAATTACTCAGAATTGAACTGAGATACATCCATTATGAGTGGACTGCTCTACCATTGAGCTATAATTCATTTATTTATTACAAAATATTAATCTTTATTATTTTAAATAAAAATTTTATCATTTATATTGTCTTCTTTTTTTTATTCTCCTAAAAATTATTATTTTAGTATTAATATTTATTTTACCATTTCCTAAAATTAAAAGTTAATTTATTTTTATGAATATATTTATATATACCTAAGCGCAGCAGATAGAATTGAACTATCATTTTAAGGTCATGAGCCTTATATGTTTACCATTACATTATACTGCTTATTAATGGTATAGCAAGATTCGAACTTACATAATATTATCCGTAGTAATATACATTAACCATTATGTTATATACCATATATATATATAATACCTAATATACTTAAATATATAAATATATATCTGATTTAAATATATCCCTACCCCTCCTACCTTTTTAAGGAGTAATATATTATATTTTACCCCCCGGATCACCGGGGGTGATATATCCCATTCGGGAATATATTTATATTAAAAATTTTTATAATTACTGACTTTTTATTTAGAAGAGGACCCTAATATATTCTTTTTCAAATAAAGGAAGGGATTTAATTATATAGAAGAAGAAAGGGATATATATATATTACAGATAATATAAATATTTTATAAGATATAAATATATATAATAAATACGGATAGTCAGCGATTCGAACGCTGAAAGCTCTAGGCTAACTACGTAGCAAGTAGGTTGGCTTACCAATGCCCAACTATCCTTAAAATTCGCATTACATCAGATTCGAACTGACATCTCTTATAGTGACAATATAAGGCTTTATCCAATTAAGCTACTAATGCTTTTATAAATATTTCTCTTTCAAATATATATATATATTTAAAATAAAGATATATTTCATCTTTTATAGAGTATATATTTATATATATAATCTGAGTCGATATGATTCGAACATATATAATCCTAGCTCAAATTTAGGTGACTTGCCTGTTAGTCTACAACTCATATATTTTCTTCTCTTTATATACCTATATTTACCTTTATAATTTATACTCCTTAGAAATATAAATTATTCCTCCTATTAAGGGAACATAAATTAATTCCTCAGTAAATCCCGGAGTATTTATCTTCCTTTGAGGATAATAAATTACCCCCGGGGGGTGATTTATCCCATTTGGGGATAAATTATTTTTTATTTTAATTATAAAAATAAAATATTTATCAAAATAAATAATATCTCCTAAATAATTATTTAAGGGTAGATATTATAAATTATTGCCGGATTACCGGGGGATATTTATCCCCTTCGGAAATAAATTATACTAAAAATAATATTAATTACCCTTCTTTATATAGGTATAAATTATTATGTGATTTATAAAATAAGAGGGATAATTATTTTTTAATTTAAAAGAGGGTGGATAAGAATAATTTAAAATGAATAAATAAGTTATATTTAAAATGTATAAATAAGATTAAGAACCTCATCAATAAACGATAATATAAATAAATAATCATAAAACGTCTAAAACATGTAAATAAAGAATAGTTGATTCAGCGAATACATGAGAAGAATTAGTGAAATCATAATTATAAATTCTTCAAGTACAAACAGCTAGCATAACAACTAACATAATCATATGAACACCATGTAAACCAGTTAAAGAATAGAAAGTAGAACCATAAACACCATCAGCGATAGTGAAAGGAGCAAAAGTATATTCTAAACCTTGTAAAATAACAAATATAAATATTAATAAAGTACTATAGAAAAAACCTAATAAAGTATATTTTCTATTAGCATTAATTAAAGCATGATGACCCATAGTAATAGTAACTCCAGAAGCTAATAATATAATAGTATTTAATAAAGGTAATTCATCAGCAGCTATAGCTTCTATACCAGCAGGAGGTCATGACATACCTATTTCCATAGTAGGATTTAAAGCTGAATGTAAATAAGCTCAAAATAATGATGCAAATATTATTATTTCACTAATAACAAATAAAAAGAAACCTTGAGTAATACCTTTTTTAACAGCTTTAGTATGTTCTCCTAAATATGTACTTTCTGCTATTATATCTTTAAATCATAATGTCATACAATAAAATATTGTTATTATACTTATAAATATAAAATTAGTATTTGGCATATAACCATGAGCTGTTAAACCTATTGATAATGCTAAATTCATTAAACTAAATGATGTATATATAGGTCAAGGTGATGGACCTACTAAATGAAATGGATGTAATTGTATATATCCTCTTATATTATTTGTCATTTTTATTATTTTTTTTTTTATTATTTATATAATAATATATATAGATTTATAGAAATAATATTTATTATTATATCATTAAAAATGATTATGAGTTAGATTGGAATCGAACCAATATTTTTTGTTTAAAAGACAAGAGTCTTAACCTTTAGACGACTAACTCATTATGCCTTTGGAAAGATTTGAACTTACATCTATTCTGTTTCAAAGAATCGCTTCAACCTTTAAGCTACAAAAGCTTTAAACAAGAGCAAGTAGAATCGAACTACCATAGCGTGTGTTGAAGACACGAGTTTTACCTTTAAACTATACTCTTATTAGGTTATGTAGGAATTGAACCTACGGCTCAGATGTGTAAGATCTGTGATTTCACCTCTAATCTAATAACCTTATATAATTTATACATACTTTTTAATATTAAAAAATGTATATAAATTATTATGTCTCATTGGGATTCGAACCCAAATAATTATTTTAGAAGAATAATGTTCTAACCTTTAAACTATAAGACATATCTCTTACCTATATTTTATATATATATATATTATTATATAATCCTTCCTTTTTAAGGAAAAGAAATATATGAGGACCTTATTTTTAGAAGAGTTGTATTCAAAATATATATATATCTATCTATTATTTTATATTTCCCTTTAAAATATATAAAAAATATAATAATCTATTTTAGTAAATTATCCCTGGATCATCGATAAATGATTTATTCCCTTCGGGAATAAATTATATATTAATTTATAATCTCTTCTTTTCAATAAAAGTAAGTGAATGAGTACCCTTTTTTTTTAAGTTGTAATATATATATCTTACCTATTAATATATAAATAATATATCTTACCTATTATAATATATTTCTTTCTCCCTCCTTCAAGGAGGGGATTGGTTATATATTGATAAAATTATTAAAAATAAGTGATTATATAAATAATCTCTTTTTTTTTCTAAAATAGGAATAGATAAGGTTATAATAAATAGTAATATAATAAATGTATAATTTAAATAAATAAAAGATAAAAATGAATAAATATAATAAAGAAGATGATTCTCATAAGAAATCAATAGTATAAGAAGGTAAAATACCTAAGAAAATAGTAGGAATAATTAATATTCACATTAAGAAAGTTTCTCTATAAGTACAATCAGCTGTTAAAGATATATAAGGAGTTTTAACACCACCAGTTAATCTATTAGTTAATTTCATTTGATATGAAGCAGATAATAAAACAGAGATAGCGGCTAATGAACCTAAAATAGGAGCTTTATTAATAGCACCAGTAATAGATAATAATTCTCCAATAAAGTTAATAGATAAAGGAGTACCAACATTACAGAAACTTAAGATAATTAAGTAAACAGATAATCAAGGCATAAATGAAATTAAACCTTGGAAATAATGAATTAATCTATTATGATATCTATCATATAAAATACCTCCAACAATAATAAATAAACCAGGTGAAACAAAACCATGAGCAATAGATAATAATAAACTACCTGTAATACCTGTAACAGTATTAGATAAAATACCTAAAATACAAACAGCCATATGACTAATAGAACTATAAGCAATAATAACTTTTAAATCAGTTTGTCTTAAAGTTATAATAGAAGTATAAATTATAGTAATAACACATAAAACATAAATTAAAGGAGTATATAAAATAGTAGCATCAGATAAATTAGGTAATATTAATCTTATAATAGCATATACAGCTAATTTTAAAATAACTCCAGCTAATAAAATAGAACCAGCTAAAGGTGATTCTGAATGAACTACAGGTAATCAAGTATGAACAGGTGCTAAAGGAGTTTTAACAGCTATACCTATAAAAATAGCTATAAATAAAATACATTGTATATCTATAGATAAAACTAATAAACTAGTAGCTTGATAATCTGTATTATCTAATATAACTTCATATAAAGCTATAGCTAATAACATAAATAATGATGAAAATAATGTATATATTAATATATAATCTGCTGCTTTATCTTTATTTGATGCTCCATATAAACCTATCATTATAAATAAAGGTGCTAAAGATGCTTCAAAATATATATAAAAAGATGTCATATCTTGACATATAAAATTTATTAATAATATTATTCCTAAATTTAATACTAATTCAAAATATAATATATTATTTATATTATTTCAATTTGATATTATTGATAAAGGTATTAAATAAGCTGTTAATAATATTAATATATCTGCTATTCCATCTGTTGTATAATATACATCTATATCTGATCAATCATATAATGTAGGTATTGCTATTAATCCACTAGCTATTAATATTATATGTTTAGATATTCCATTAACTAATCTTGAAACTGTTGATGTTAATATTGTATAAAATATATATAATATTGTCATTTTATGATTTTCTTTTTTTTTATCATGTATATGACCAAAGGGATTTGAACCCTTAGGTTTATTAACTAATACTAAATTAGCCGCGTTTACCTATTTCGCCATAGTCATTTAATTATTTACATAATCGGATGTAACGTGATTCGAACACGTGGATACATTCATATCTTAATATTTCAAATATTACGCAATAAACCTCTCTGCCATACATCCTTACTTATCAATTATTATTCTTTTTTACTTAAAATTTAAGAGTATTACCTTTATAATATTAATTAAATTTATACCCTAGAAACTTAATAAATTTATATTTTTATACCCCCCCCTAAAATAAACCCTCAAATAGACTCTCAAATAGTAGAGAGAATGAATATATATAAATAAATGTAAAATTAAAATAATTATCTCTCCTTAAAAAAAGGAGTTAATAATAAACCTCTTTAAATAAAAGTTATAATTTATTTTTTTTTATATAATTTTAATATAAAATGAATATATATAATAAAAATTTTTATTTAATTTTATATTTTCAAAGAGGATATAATATATTTTTCCTTTTCTTTGAAAAAGGGGGGTTAATTATCTATATTAAATATATAATTTATTAATTAAAGGTTTAACTATAGGAGTAAAACGTCTTTCTAAGTTTAAAGCACCTAAATTAATTTCATAAACAAAGGCAATAACTAAAGAAAGTAAGAAAATAGTTAAAATAGATAAACCATATAAACCATTAGAATAAGCACTTACAACATAAGGTAAAATAGAAGATATTTCTAGATCAAAAGGTAAGAATAATATAGCAACTAATATAAATGCTACACTAAAGGCAGATCTAGATTGTTGATATGAAGTAAATCCACATTCAAAAGGTCCATTTTTTTCAACATATGAATTTTCGTTAGAAATTAAATAATTTAATAAAATAAAAATACCAGGAAGAATTAAAGCGATATAAACATATATAGTAAACATATTAAATAGTAATTAAATATAAAGCCTCTGATATTGATGGTAAAAATAAATAGAAACTAATTAATAAAATAGTAGAAATAGATAAAACATAAGCTAAAGAAGGATTAATATTATTAATATTAATATTTTCTTTAATAGTTTTACTGTTAATTAAAATTTTAATAATATTAGCATAATAATAAGTAGCAATAACACTACAAACAACAATAGTACATGTTTCTAATATATAATTTTCTTGTAAAGCACCAGATAAAATATATAATTTAGCATAAAAACCTGGTAAAGGAGGTATACCAATTAAAGAGAATAAAGCTAAAATTAAACATACAGCTAATGTTAAATTAGGTAATTTTAATTGATGTATATATATTAAAGGAGATCATGATGATATAGGAGATTTTATATATTGACTAGCTGCTAAAATACCTAAAAATAAAATAACATGAGTTAAAACATATTGTATAATATATATATAAAAAGATATATCAAAAGAAATAATAGATAATAAAATATAACCAAAATTTAATAAACCACTATAAGCTAATATAGTTTTTAAATTTACTTGAAATAAAGGTTTATAAGCTGCAATAAATAAAGAAATATAGAAAAATATTATTAAAATATAATGATTAAATAAATTTGAATTAGCAAATATTCATGAAGCTATAGATATTTTAGCTACTACACTTATATAAGCTGTTATATAAGTAGGAGCATAATTATATACTGCTATACTTCAACGATGTAAAGGAGCCATTCCCATTTTAAATAATAAAGCTATTAATAATATATTAAAATAATCATAAGCATTACTATATGAATAAAATATAGTTATATCTGATATATTTGTTGTTCCTGTTAATGCATATATAAAATATGATGCTAATAATATTATTGCTGATGCTACTCCTCCCATTAAAAAATATAATAATGAAGCTCTAGATGCATTATATGATCTATTATGTAAACCTGTTAATAAATATAAAGAATAACTTTGTAATTCTACTATTATATATAAAGCTAATAAATCATTTACTAAAGGAAATAATAATAACCCTATTATATTACTTATTAATATTAATATATAAAAAGGTGATTTTAAATCATATTTATGTATTGATGTACTATATACTAATAACCCTATTATTAATAATAATATTAATATTATTAATGGTAAATTATATACCGTTAAATTAAATCAATTATTAAATAATGTTATACCTGGTGTTAATGCTATAACATCTATTGATGTTATTAATAATAATAATACAAATATTAAATTTATTATCCCTAATCTATTTAAGATTATTGAATGACCTTCTTTAGGCCCTATATTACCCTGACTTACAGAATAACTTTTAAAAGTTGAAAATACTAAAAATATTAAAAATGATGTAAATAACATTTTTATTTATATGAATATATATTTCCTCCACCTTCAAGAGGTGGGGAGATACATACCCTATCCCTTACGGGGTAAGTATATATACCTTTATTTTCCTTAATATTTTTATATTATAAAATATATTTAAGGTAATATATTCTTTTTGAGACATATATTATTTTCAATATTTTAAATTTATTAAAATATCTAATGGTTTATTTATATAAAATTTATTATTATTATTTAAAGATAAATTATTTATTCCTAATTTAGTAAAATTATATGAATTAAATTTTATATTATTACAACCTTTCTTTTCTAAAGATTCTCATTCATTCATTTTTGAATAAAATGAAGTATTAAAGTTATTATTTATATCATTAAATTTATTAAAATATTCTTTAAAATTATTATTATAAGAAGTATCATAATCATAATAATAATTTACTATATTAGTATAAAAATCATAATAACCTATAGTTTTAAATACATCTTCTCACATTAAATAATGATATATTCTAATATATACTTCACATAATTCTTCTAAACCATAAGTTATACCTATATATCCTGACATTATAAATCTTTCAATATATGATAAATTATCTCATCTTATTTCATCTGAATTTTGATTATTATAATTTTCATAATTAAAATTATTTATATTCTCATGTATTTCATCACAATTATATATTATTTTCTTTTCTATAATCATATTTCATACATCTTTTAAATATAAACATATCTCCCTTATTTCTAACATATATTTATATAATATATCTTTCATTCAGAATATTATATTCCCATCTTCAATGGAAGGAAATATATTAATCATTGAAAGTAATATATTACCCCCGGACCACCGGGGGTGATATATCCCCTCCGGGAATATATTAAAAATGTTATAATTCTCTTCTAAAAAAAAGGGTTCTCATTCATTTCCTTTTAAATAAAGAGAGGGATTATTATATATTTTTATATAAAAGATATATATTTGATCTGAAAGAGATGAATATATTTCTATATAATCTATATATATATTAAATATTAAATTAATAATAAATATAAATATATAATTAATTAAAAATATAAATATTAATTGTAATATATATAATTTAAAATTTAAAGAGTAAATAAATATATTTTTAATTATATTTAATATAAA